>NC_142582.1:30251452-30403952 GCF_965207765.1 Zootoca vivipara
ATCTTATCAATAGCTTGTGTGATAGGAGCAGAAACAGAGGAAAAACTGAACTTTGAGCATCTTAATGTTTTAAAATAATTTTCTCACAATAATTGAATTATCTATCAGTGAATATTGTGCAGAAGACTAACTTATTTATTTTTATCATAAGGGCAACTTAATGATTAGTTAAAAACAGTAGACTGGGCATTTTTAATTATATTTTGTTTGCCTGGGAAACAGTATCAGAAACTTCTTGTTAGGATTTTTTGTTTTAGATTTAGTGGATTTAGTGTATAGGATTCACCCAGAAATATATGTTTGGTCTTCTCTAGCTAATCACAGCCGCATTATAGATCATCGTATTTGTTTAACAGATGCAAAAGACTTCTGTTGTGTAATAAGAAACCCATTGGCAGAATCTGTTTAACATTTTGAAAATTGCTAGTTAGCACGAGTCACTAGCACAACAATGGGGAATTCATGACTTGTTGGACTCCAATTCCCACCAGTCCCCACCAGTATGGCCAATGGTCAGAGATGATGGGAGTTGTAGTCCAACAACAGCTGGAAGGTCTCTGGTTCCCTATCCATGAACTAGGACATCTCCTGTAGCTTCATGACTTTACCTCAATGACCCTCCAGATACTGTTGGTCTCCAATATTCAAAGCTTGTCAGCAAATGTTGCATGGGTCTTCCCTGTGAATTGATAAATAGCTTTTTTAGTGCACATTCCATAAAGATGTTCCAATGTCCCTTTCATAAAGGTTACAGAGTGACAAAGTATTGTTGGCATCCATCTGTCTCAAAAGGGTGAAGTCAAACCGCTGCATTAGCAGCCCCAAAGTGACCTCCCCAAGTCACAAGCCTGGGGTGTGTGTATGGAGGTCCTAGCGGCCCAGATGACAAGACTCTCCTCTTGACCTTGCTGATGTGGTCCAAAGGAAAGCAGAGCAAGACGTTTGGCACCAGCTTGGCTGCAGCACTTGCCAGAAGGAGGCATACAAAATGCCATCCAACCGTCTTAGGGACTCCACTCCAGATTTGTGTAGGGTTTACTCCTTAGCCTTTTCTTCTTCCAGCAAGGCAGCAGAGGTTTAGGATTATAGTTTTACCTCTCCTATATGGGCTACCTTCCCAGGTTGATGAGCCTCATCTGCCCCTCTACAGCATGTGCAGAAACTAGACCTTTAGGTCCACTATTGGTCTCGTCTGCTCAATCCAGTGGAACTTGTCTTCACATGCAGGGCAAGTCCCTAACTCACCGAGGGATTGAGAACCATCAGCTACCCTCACCTGGTCTAGCCGCCCAGTCAAAGCCATTCATGAGGGGTGGCTGCTGTTGCATGCTGACAGCTTCTAGGAACCAGAGGTGGGATCTGAGGGCAGGGTGGGAACCAAAGGTGGGCATACTATCCCAGAGGGAGCACGACGTGTACCCACCCCTAATACTCCTCCCCTAATATCCTGGAGAATTATGGGTTGGGCATAGCTGCCAAGTTATCCCTTTTTTTAAGGGATTTTCCCTTATGCTGAATAGGCTTCCTCGCGAGAAAAGGGAAAACTTGGCAGCTATGGGGTTGGGTTTAACTAATGAGTCCCTGAACAAGGATTTCTGCTGCACCCCTGAAATTGCCCCGGGGGGAGGGTGTTGAGAGAACCCTTGGAGCACCGTGTCAAGGGGGAAAAGAAGGGATTACACACATTCAAATTAAGACTGTAGATAGGATTTGGCCCCTTTTAACCGACTGCTCTATTGTTTTTTTAGTTGATGGATTCTTGAGTCTATGTCGTTTTTACAACACCCCTCTTATATACATAAGTAAATAAGTAAATAAATAAGATGCTTCTTATTTATTCTTATTCTTATAAGTGCTCCAACCATGGAAGTGTGTGATTGTCAGGGCTTCAGGGTGCTTCGCACGAGTAAGGGGCTCCAAACTCCGTGACTGGTTTTTACAGAGTTTTATTATATACATATGTACAAGACAGAACTAAAAAGGTCCATGCCTGTTCAGTATGAGTCAGAATCTGGAAGTGCCACTCGGCGGTACTTCCTCCAGAAAAAGATCCTTGGCACCCTAAATCCCCTCCTCTGCTCACGCCGCTCCCCCCCCCCACGCAACTGGTGGGATGGAGGCACCACATTCTCCTCCCCTCCAGAGCTGCTCAGTTGCTTCTCCCCAGGAACCTCCCCTTCCGGGGTGTTGCGATCTGACGCTCCCGACACCGCCTGTGGCTGCCTTGAGTCGACAGCATCCCTCTCCTCCTCCTCCGCCATCTCGCTGTGCTCTTTCTTGTCCAAGAGCCCTGACACCACCCTGCTGGGCTCTCCGCTGATCCCTGGTGGTGGTCCCCTGACAGTGATTATGCTGTAACAGCAAATGGGCACAAGTGGCCATTCCTCAACCCCTCTCCATGGGTGAGGGGCACTGAAACCGCTACCCACAGCTCCTCAGCCCAAATGTTTTTTATACGGCTGATATCCAAGGTTTAGCCGAGGAGAAAAGAGTGAAGCTGTAGAAATGTAGACCACAGATAGAGGAAGGGCTCAAAATTCTTTACTCATGCACCCACAGCGCCTCTTATTTGTTCATTTAAGAAATTTTATACCCTGTTTTCCACCACACGCTTTCAAGCAGCTTATAAAAGTATAAAACTTATTCTGTACAAAATTTAAAGCATAGATTAAAACACTGGAAGACAGAACATTAACTACTCAGTGGTCCAAAGATTTCACTGCCCTTTCTCCATTTGAACATGTGGCTTATAATAATCAATCTCGTTTACAGACTGCTCATTTCGATCTATACATTGAAGTTACAATGGATGGAATACCTCAAGGACCGCCTCTCCATATGAACCTCCCTGGACCCTGAGATCATCTTCTGAGGCCCTCCTTCATGTGCCTCCTACTCAAGAGGTCCAGACGGTGGCAACATGAGAACGGGCCTTCTCTGCAGTGGCTCCCCGTTTGTGGAATGCTCTCTCCAAGGAAGTTGGCCTGGAGCCTTGATTATACACCTTTAAGCACCAGGGAAAAACGTTCCTTTTTAACCAGGCCTATGTCCTTTTAAAATGTGTTTTTTTGGGGGGATGTGTGTGTTATTGAGTTATTGTTCTTATTTTGATTTTATATATTGTGATCTTTTCTGTGAACCGCTCTGAGACTTCCGGGTATAGGGCGGTATATAAATTCAATTAATAATAATAATAATCATCATCATCCAGCAAGGCTATTCTTATTATCTTAAAGGATTCCTGAAATAAAAATGTTCTGATCTGGCATTTGATTCACTGATTTGGGCCGTTTCAACCTCAGTGTTATACACATAGAACCTGCGGCCATCATATCTAAGTGAGCCCCACACGCAGGAACCAGTGCCGGTCTGCCTCATCTGACAAATCAAACACACACACACACACACACACCCTGGCCACTGTCCTTTTTGTGTGGTGTGCATGTGTGTGTGTACATGGAAGGAGAGAGAGAGAGAGAGAGAGAGAGAGAGAGAGAGAGAGAAGGAATGAAAGATGGGTGACTGAGAGAATGATCAGATGAATGGAGTGATTGAGGTGTGAGCTAGAGAGGGAATGGGGTTTATGAAAGAGGGAACAAGCAAACTTGTTCTGTCATGAACTTGTATGTGTTCAGCATTTAACTTCCCTTTCACCCTCCCCTTTGCTTTGCATCACTGTAGTGCAAACTAGCAATCCAAACTGTCAATCCATTGGCCTTCGCAGCATTAAGTTATTCCATGTTAATAAAAAGAGGAGCACTTGCTGTCTATCTTCCTTTTGCAGGTGGGAACTGTGTGTTAAATGTGACATGATCCTGATTTGAAGCTTCCTCTTTTCCTTTCCTCTTTTCTTTTTTTTTAATAGCATCCACCCACTGCATGCCAGGAGTTAATGTGCATTTTTCCGCTAGTCAAGAGTGTGGGAGGTTCTCTGTTTATATAATTATGGTTTCATAAAGGGTTTAAATAGACATTGAGCAATGAACTGAGATTATATGCAGAATATTCAGATGGTATTATATCTGGTGGGGAGAGACAGGTTTTTCTTAGAAAATTTGAAATGTTGTTACTTGAACTTTGAAAGCAATAAAAGTTTATGGGGTGGTTGAGCAAGCTGCTTCTCAATGCTGTTACAGCTCTGAATATTGGTAGTCCCCAAATAGTAATGTGAGATCTGTGCTTAGAGTGAATGCATGTTCAATCTGCTTATGGTTTATTTATTTAGCTGCTCACAGTGAGGAGAACCACAACTATGGGTGAAGGTCATAATGTCAAAAACCTCCAAGCAGGCTTTGGTAACAGGAGAGCGAGATTCACAGATGCCACCCATCATTGATATGGGATGATGGGCAGGCAAATAGTTACCCCCCTAGCTGCCCTCTCCCTATTGCTGGGCACCTGTGGTTACTTGAAAGAAAGTCACCTTTCACACACATAGAGTGCCTTTTCATAATTTCATTACCACTATTGCTATCTATCTCTATATACTTGTAAACCTCTGAGAAGCCATTGGCATGTAAGCACTATAAAGGTAAAGGGACCCCTGACCATTAGGTCCAGTTGTGACGGACTCTGGGGTTGCGCGCTCATCTCGCATTATTGGCCGAGGGAGCCAGTGTATAGCTTCCAGGTCATGTGGCCAGCATGACAAAGCCGCTTCTGGCAAACCAGAGCAGCACATGGAAACACCGTTTACCTTCCCGCTGTAGCGGTTCCTATTTATCTACTTGCATTTTGACGTGCTTTCGAACTGCTAGGTTGGCAGGAGCTGGGACCAAGCAACGGGAGCTCACCCCGTCACAGGGTTTCGAACCGCCGACCTTCTGATCAGCAAGCCCTAGGCTCAGTGGTTTAGCCCACAGCGCCATGAATGCAATCTCTACTTATGTTCTACATGGGCTCACATCTGCCCATTAATGACAGAACAGAAGTGTAGGGAAGGAACTTTAAACTCCATCAAAATCAATAAAACTTGACTTCAGTTCAGTTTTTATTACAGCAAAAGCCAGCAATACAAAGTATCATAATTCCAAACAAAATATCAGCAATAACATTACCCGAAGCAGAACAGTTACACAAAAGAAATTTGCAATGTATTATTCAATAGAAGAGATTTATGTTTCTTAATAGCTAAAGTGCAGAATTTGGCCACATCATATGATACTGGACTTGAGGAATCTTGACCTCAGGGAATTCAAAGCCAGGAGCATTAATATAAAACATACTCCTCCCAGAATCTAATATGTGGGACAAAGCTCCCCACTTCTAAAATGTTCTGCATTTATTTAATTTCATTTGTATCTTGCCTTTCCTCCAAGAAGTTCATGGGATTCTTCTGTCCCTCCTGATTTATTCTCACAAGTACCGTGAGCAGGGCCGGATTTAGATGAAGAGAGGCCTTAGGCTACTCCACTTGTGAGGCCCCTCCCAAGCCCCCACCCTCACAACTAGAAGAAAATGGAAGAGTGTTATAAACAAAATTGAGTGAAGCCAAGGATGTTGATGGGTATTTAAAATTCTGCAATTCACAATTTCTCCTCTAAAGGACATAAGATGTTATTGTTAAATGGTGATTTTAAAAAATGCATCAATGTTAAAATTAACGCTGAAAAACTTTTGCAATAACTGAACTTTGTAAACCTTTTGTGGAATAAAAGGTAATGTTATTCTTTAAAAAACCCTTGAGTTTACAAATTATATTGCCTGGGAAGTGTAAATAATATGATCATGATTACAGTACCTGACAGGGTGGCACTTTTAGAATCTTCAGTAGCTGCCACC
This sequence comes from Zootoca vivipara, assembly GCF_965207765.1. Taxonomy (NCBI): domain Eukaryota; kingdom Metazoa; phylum Chordata; class Lepidosauria; order Squamata; family Lacertidae; genus Zootoca; species Zootoca vivipara. Next base: position 30,257,234 of record NC_142582.1, read on the forward strand.
CCTCACTTGATTCCCCTATGCCTTTCTTGAGGGGGCAGTGAGACCCCTTTGGCTGACTCCTTGGGTTTGGAGATGAAAACCCCTAACTTTGGATTTCTCCTGGAGGGTTGGCACCTGCACATTTTGGGGCTTTCCCCCTCCCAGAACCCTTCTTAAGGTACTGGTAGTGGGCAGAGTGGGGGGACCATAGCTGCCAAGTCTCCCGTATTCCCTGGGAAATCCCTGTTTTTCCAGCTGTTCCTAGCTGAAAAACGGATTTTTTTTGTTTTCCCCCAGTTTATTCTGGTGTGGCGGCCATTTTGGGACTGGGCGGAGCATGCTCAGAAGTGACTTTTGATGCTGCTCTGCCCAATTCCAAAATGGCTGCAGTGCGACTTCTGGCGTGGCGGCCATTTTGGAACTGGGCAAAGCAGCATCAAAAGTCACTTCTGAGCATGCTCCGCCCAGTTCCAAAATGGCGGCAGCGCTACTTCCGGCCTGCTACTTCCGGCCCGGTCCCTTATTTCTCCGACAGCAACTTGGCAGGTATGGGGGGGGGACGACTCCGGGGTCAGAGCACCAGACTGGGCTCTCACGTCACCCTTTTCTCTCTGTGATCTCATCAAAACCTGAACTGTAATTTAAATGGGTGTTTCTTCTTTATTCAAGACAGCAAAAAACAACAACCAACCAACCAGCTCATTTTTAAACCTATATGTATGTGTGTAACCAGTGGTGTAGCGGGGGGGGGGGGGGGCGACACTCGGCGCCCCCCACTGGGGAACTGTTCCTATATGTTCTTTCAATGCTGATTTCATATCTGAAGTCGGTTTTGTTCTGTAAGCTCTAGTTTTTTGCAATTCATGTTTTTCACTTTTCACCACAGCCAGAGCTGCGGGGGGGGGGGGGGGAATTCCGCACCGGGTACCACCAGGGCTTGCTACGTCTCTGTGTGTAACTTTGTACAAATATACAAGAGGATTTATTTTAATAATAAAAAAAATCTTGTTTGCCATTGAATAGAAAAACAATAATTAATATCAGGATTTCACAATCTTATCATTTGATTACCAAACTATCAGATGACCCCAATGTGATACCATTGATTTTCCAATTTATTGGAAGAGAATGTCCACACTGTACAAACCAATTCCATATATCCCCTTTTTTGTGTTCAAAAATATATTGTTCTCATTAAGTCTGTTTATCTAGAAGCCCAAAGCGAGAGGAAGGGAGGGAGAGAATAAAAGCCCTTAGAAGTCTTGTGTGCAAGCAGGCATTGTTTGGCATTTGGTGGGCTGCTGGTTTTCTGCTGCGCAAGAGTGCCGGAAGACTGTTGAGATGCAGAAGTGCAAAAGCATTAATGTCAGTACTGGGCAAGCATGCTTCTCTCAAGTACTTCTTCTTTTAAAGCAGCTATTAGCCAGCAATCTGGAACAAAAGAAAGCATGTGAGGAAAAGAGTGCCAGTTTAATAGGCCAAATAATGTACATTGAATGGGTCACACTTTGTCCCACACAATGAAAGGCAGAGAAGGCAATATTACTCGTGATAAACTTAATGGGAGACGGAGAGATATGTGGCTCCCTACCCCTTGTTACTTCAAAGAATTATCACATTAAACCCAGTATGTAAACCAGCCTCATGCTGAGGCAGGTAGCAGTGTCAGATTTATGTACAGTATAGCCTAAGTAGGCAGACAAACGCCAGCTCCCTCGGCCTATAGAGCAAGATGAGCCCCGTAACCCGAGTGTCGTGGACCTAATGGTCAGGAGTACCTTTACCTTTAGGAGGCGGGTGGCGCTGTGGGTTAAACCACAGAGCCTAGGGCTTGCCGATCAGAAGGTCGGTGGTTCAAATCCCCGCGACGGGGTGAGCTCCCATTGCTCGGTCCCTGCTCCTGCCAACCTAGCAGTTTGAAACATGTCGAAGTGCAAGTACATAAATAGGTACCGCTCCAGCGGGAAGGTAAACGGCGTTTCCGTGCGCTGCTCTGGTTCGCCAGAGCAGCGACTCCCTCAGCCAATAAAGCGAGATGAGCGCCGCAACCCCTGAGTCGTCCGCGACTGGACCTATGGTCAGGGGTCCCTTTACTTTTAAGTAGGCTGAAGCCTAGGGGCTCTAAATTAGGGGGCCTCACCAGCATGCCCACTCCCCAGTGCCGCAGTGTCCCCTCTCCCAAAATTGCAAACCCAAGATTTCATGCAAGGGCAGGGCAACTCAGGCCCAGCAACTATGGTGCGGGGGCCCCCTTAGGAGCGGCATGCGGAGCTCAGTTTGGCCAAATTGCTCCAATTGCCTTTAGGATTTGTGGATTTGGATCAATTGGTTAATTGTTTAATGGATTCATTTGGATTAATTATTAGCAAAATGTGAGTTTTGGGGGTGCTGATTCTCCTTATTTATTTATTTGGAAATTGTGTCTTTAAATCTAGATTTTTTCAAAATAGCTTACAAAAGAGAACCCTAAAACAAATATAAAAAAAACAGATCAAAAACATTAGAAATAAAAGCAATTATCGTATCAACAATAAAAATACAAAAAAGGAGTCAATATAAAATCAATTAAAATCATGGGCAATCTTTTTTAAAAAATGTCTTAAACATGGCTCTCCGGGCAACCCAGTCAGGTGGCATCATATAAATAATAATTATTATTAATAAGAAAGCCTACAGAGTGGCAGGGATAGTTAGAGAAGGACCTCTCGTGCCAGACATAAGAAACAGGTAGCTCCCTTTTTTTAAGGAAAAAAAAAGTTAACATTTCCAATGAATATATCCCCTCCATAGACACCTCTGTGATGATGATGGCATTAAAACATCCTGTTCTTATTTCTCCTTATTTATAAAGTGAATGTTTTTGTTAGCTTGCTAATGTGGATATAAATATTACATAGCAAAATATGCTTGATATGCTTATAATCTCTTTCTTTGTTTTCCCATGCAAAGATGATTTATTTATTGTTGTTGCGAGCCATTCATTTGGGGAGCGGCATATAAATAAACTTGTTGATAATAGCAATGCAAGAATTGGCCCCTGGGATGCAACACTGATGTTGGAAACTTAGAGGGGACTGGTGCAGCCATTGGGGAGCAGAGGCCACCACCTCAGGGGGTAGAAGCAGCACCCCTGTGGACGCCCTCTGCCTGCTCCACCACCTCTGCCATCATGGGAGAAGCATCAGCAGAATCGGTGACAATTTCGGCCAATTTTAGGAGAGAGGTTGTGGAGTTTAAGAGATCCCACCCAAAATCAGCCAGATTTCACCTGAAATCAGTGCCGATACCAGCACCGCTTCTCCACCAGTGGTGGAAACAGCAGGGGGAAGTGTGGCAGGTGGTGGAAGTGGCAGAGTGGCACTTCCTGTTTTGCTTCAAGCAGTGAAACAGGACACACCACTCTTGCCTTAGATATACGGTACTATTAATACTCTTTATAGTATTAGTTGACTGAGCTGGTTGGGTGACCTCAGATTTTGAGCTATGTAACCTTTTTTTCAGATTTGTTGATTAGTCTCAGAACTGGAGCTGTTCCATCAGCGTTAAACCTCTCAGGCGAGCCTCTTGAAGATGCTTCATGACTTTGCTATTAATTAATTAGGATGTCACAATCAGATCTAACTGTAGCTTGTAATTAATTATTTCTGAATTTCATCAGAATTTGATCCTGCCTTATAACAGTTTACTTTATTTCATGTGATAAAAAAATATTGGCAACCTAAATGACTGTTACTTCCTATAATAAGCATACTTCCACATGCCAGCTCCATCTGGATGTTTTTTTGGGCATGGATTGACATCATATTAAATCAAGTATCCCTTTGGGAGGCCATGGGGCTACAGGTGATTTTTCTGGATTCTGTTTTCTGGGGTGAACTATCCACATCAACCACTACTAATGAAGCAGTATCTATTTATGTAGATCTTGAGGGCAAGAAGGCTTACTGCCATGTTTTTTCTAGAGCAGGGGTGGGTCTCCAGATGTCACTGGACTATAACTCCCATCACCCCTAAGCATTGGCCATGCTGGCTGGGGCTGATGGGAGTTGGAGTCCAACAACATCCAGAGGACCACTGGGCTAGAGGCCTATCCAGGGCCAAACTAGTCATGAAGCACAAGGCATGTCCTTTTAACTTTGAAGTTGTGAGGGATTCTGAAAAGCAGTGGCACGGGGGAAAGGATGCATAAACTTTTGCTTTCGGGACAATTTCTCCAATCAAAACCACCCCCACTATTTTTCTGTCTTCGGGTTAAATATACAAGGTCACTCTTTTTCATAAGTTTTTTCTTCCCAATAGTTTAGTGTGTGATTTTGTTAAGAATAACCCTGGGGAAAAGGGATGCCAGCCTCTTATATCTCCCCTGTGGTGTTGCTCTGATCATATTTATAGCTCTCTGGGGCTTAAAAAGTTTATTATATTATATTATATTATATTATATTATATTATATTATATTCTGCATGCATCTGCTATGCCATATCTGGTCTGGTCCTTAGCGATATGTAAAAGTATGCTTTTGGCGGGTATGGCCCTTTTCCAGACTGATGTACATTTCAGTGAAAACTATCAAACCTGCTTCTAATCCAACCAAAATTTTAAGCCCCATTGATTTCAAAGGAAACAAAAATTGAGCATGCCCATAAATAGTTACACTGTAATGAACGGGCAGTGCAACCCTATGCATGTTCCTCTGAAAGGAAGTCCTACTGTGTTCAAAGAGGCTTGCTCTCAAGTCAGTGTGCGTAGGATTCTGCGTAGGTGACTGCTGCAGATTAGGACTGGTAGGGTGGAAGGCAGGGAGGCCAACAGTAGGGGGAGCCGGAGTCAATGACAGGCAGAGCAAACTAATTCTAGTTTTGTTTCCATTCTGCTTCCTGTTGAGTTCTACAAGGGCAACACTGAGATTGAGAAGGAAGGTAACTGACTGCACCATTCCCTGGACTAACTGTAAGTATGAAGTGAGGTCTGGGCTTGGTGGAACAGTGCTGGATTTTTCCTAATGGACCAGACATCGCTGATAAGATTGTAAGCCTAAAAAGTACTTAAAGTTGGCTGGAGTGTACCCTATATGTGGGGTTGAGACTGTGATTTTAATGAGTGCATTGTAAATGTATCACACAGATTTCTGCTAATATACAGCATTAGTAGCAAGTGGCAATCTTGAATGATGTAGATTGTCCTGCTTCCTGTACGAAGGTTGGGGAGGGAGACTGGATTAATTAGATTCTCCAGTCTGAGTATTTAAATTCTCACTGCTCTTCTTCTGTATAGGAATTCAAGGGAAAGTTGTCAGTAATAATTTCTTGAGAGATTTTTAAAAACCCGTGGCTCCCTCCCTTATTAGTTTTAATCAAGAGTCACGGCTCCCTAAGCTTGCTTTGAAAATTATTACCTATCAGCAAGACGGAAGACCAACATATGAGCTATTGACAGCAAAAGAGGATAAGTTCTTCATGATAGCTAGCTGCTGAGACAAGAGTCCCTTGTTTTGTTTTGTTTTATCCATCTACCTGAAATGAAGTTCTTAAATAAAGCAACAATAGTCGAACTCTATGATGGCATTCACTTTATTCTACAGGCAGAGGCTCTGATCCAAGGATTTGTGGGAGTTCCTAAGGGGCGTGTTATGCCAAGAGATCTGCAACTGGATCTTCCCACATGATTTTATTATACACAGGCACAAATAGTCTAACTTTATGTTCCTCCCCTGTGACAAATAGCAGCATGGTCAGCACAGGGCAATTAATTAATCAATAATTTTAAAAGATTGAACCTGGCATTCATTTGGCAAGCTGAAATCTACATGGAAGGACCAACAGCTCTTAGCTCCATTAGAATGTCAAGGTTAGAAAGCAGCATCAAATATAATACAGACCACAAACATCATATACTCAAGGAAAATAAAAGGTATCAGACAACATGTTCACATGCACAATCAATAGCATATTGATTTTGATAACTTTCCCTTACCCTTGCAGCCTGACGAGCAAATCTGGCAACAACCCTTCTAATCTATTTTTGATTCCCTTAATTTTAATTAAGAGTAACAACAAATGAACATATCAGTAGGTTTGCCCACGGTCAGCCGAGGTTTCCTGAGCATAGCTTCCTGGCTTCATTTACAAAATGGTAGATGGGGGTGATGCTCTTCCATCGCAACACAAACCCATAGCCATTTTTCATAACTGATATTACTCAGTCCCCTGATAAAATGGCACAGTTGTAATGGACTGTGATCTCAAAGACGTAAAAGCATGTCTCAGCGTCTGATTGGGGAGTGATGCTAAGCAATCTGGCCTACACCTTTCCACTCACTGAATCTGTATGGAGTGTTTCATTTTAGTGCCACATCAGAGCTGAAGAGTCCTAAAGTCTATCAAGTCTTAACTAGAGTTTTGCACAAATGGTCCCTTAAAATTCTCCACTCTGTTTGCAGGCAGAGAAATTGGGGGGCCCTTTGACTGCATTTCTCCAACAGTTTCTCAAAGATTCCTCAACATTAGTAGTTGCAGTAGCACAATATCCCCCCTCCCATGTTTTAAAAAAATTAATGCTATTACAAGTGGCAGTAACAGCAACTGTGTTGGCAGCTTGGCCACCATTTTGTATCCTCCACAATGCTTCAGACACAGAGTTCTTCTGGGGTACTGTGAGAGGAAAATGTTAGCTACTACAAAAATGGTGGAGAACACCTGGGAGGAATTCTTTGGCCCTTTTCTAGGAGGTTGACTAAGATAAAGAAAAATATCACAAAAGAGTGGATTGTCTGCAACACTTTTTATGTGAACAGTGCCATGGTCTCTCTCAACAACTTCTTCTTTCCAGACCCCTGGCTATTCCTATGCTGCTGGAGTTTTATATGACACAAAAATATCATCCGTGTTTTTATTGAATTGAATTTTGTTTAGCCTTCTTCTCAGAAGGGAAAATATTCAGAGGTTGAACTCTTTGGCATGGGAAGAACAAAGCAGAGTAACTCAGATATTGGAAGCTTATAGGCTCAATTTATAGGCCCATGCCATCAAACAACTATTGATGCTTGAGAGTTTCCAATTGCTGGTAATGGACTGCGGGGTGGGTGGGTGAGGGATAATGTGTTTGATCGATCAGCATGGACAAATTTCATTTAGAGGATCAATAACAGTTTATACTTGACAGAGCTGAGGGAGCACATTTATTTTTCCCTTGGATTGAATAAATGTTTTCAATGGGACCACAAATATAAAGCAAATCTAACCATTTCTTAACTTGAGGCAGATATGTGTTATTGCAAGCAATGTGTATTTAAAACTAATATACAGGGCAATAGATAGCCAGAGGCTGAAGTTGCTGAACGAAATGAATGTATAGTTTATTAAAATGGAACATATGGCAAGTAGACGGGTTTGTTTTCCTAGCTGCGTGAAATCCATAACAGAAGCAATCATTTTTCTTAAAAGCACAGTTGTTTGTTTGTTTGTTTTTGTGTGTGTGTAGTGTGATATATTAAGGATAAATCAACAAAATCTTTTTTTAAAAAAAATATCATGAAATGTAAGAGCCCAACTTAGCTGTCATTGTTGTTGTTTAGTCGTTTAGTTGTGTCCGACTCTTCGTGACCCCATGGACCATAGCACGCCAGGCACTCCTGTCTTCCACTGCCTCCCACAGTTTGGTCAAACTCATGTTCCATCATAGTTCCATCAAAATATGATAATGGCTTATTGCATTACATTCTGACAGTATACTGTACAAAGTTGTCAGTGCTTAAGAACTACAAGCCAAGTAGCTGTTGATGCAAATTGCATGCTTTGCAGTAATTACAATCGTCTAGCGCATACTAGATTTTTTTTTAAGGGATAGGAGCACAACCAGATACACAAAGACATGGATATGGGTAGGAGTACAATCTAAGAAGGTGATATAACCCAAACAATGTGCACACACTATGCAAATAGCATGGTCCCATTGCTTCCAATAGACTAGCAGGTGCATAGGGCAAATGGGGTTTCTAAGGTCAATTCTCAAGACCAAAGTAGTATGTTGAAATGTGAGTGAGACTTACACTGGGGTCAGTTAGAGGCAAGGTAAACTGATCACATTTATTTCACCCTGAACCATACCTTTTGCAATGTGTCCACAGTGGGAAGGCTTAGGTAAAGGTACCCCTGACCGTTAGGTCCAGCCGTTAGGTCTGGGGTTGCGGCGCTCATCTTGCTCTATAGGTCGAGGGAGCCGGCGTTTGTCCGCAGACAGCTTCCAGGTCATGTGGCCAGGATGACTAAGCTGCTACTGGTGAACCAGAGCATGCTTTCGAACTGCTAGGTGGGCAGGAGCTGGGACCGAACAACGGGAGCTTACCCTGTTGCGGGGATTCGAACCACCAACCTTCTGATCAGCAAGCCCTAGGCTCTGTGGTTTAGACCACAGCGCCATCCACGTCCCTTTGTGGGAAGGCTTAGGCAGTAAAAACTAGACACACCATTCATGTGCAATTGCTGCAGTTTCTGTTTTGGAGGCAGCTTGTTGTGGAGATGTTTGTAAGCAGGTGTCATGGGCCAGGAGTCAGCTTCACCTGCTGAGCAGCAGCCTGAAGGAGCAAAAGGCGAAGTGACTCCACCAACTGCTGATTGGCCTTCTTGCTCCTGATGAGAACCAGCTGGCTCCAGCTTTCTTAAGCAGGGTTTCCAGACTGGGAAACAACTTTCGTCGTTCCTGACCAGACCGTTCTGCTTCTTGTTTCTCATGGCCTTGGACCCTCGGTTTTCTTGACCCCCGGATTGTCTGACTATGTGAACTGATATAATCCTGACCTTAGGACTGGACTGGACCTTGTTTATGTACTCTGACTCCAGGCAGGTACTCCCCCTGAGACTTGACTGGTTGGCAGGCTTCTCCTTCCACTGAGCTCTGCTGTGGCTAGCAGCACAGGACCACGGCAGCAGGTGTATCACTCAACCTCTAAGAGGATTTCTAAATAAACTAAGGGATAACTCAGATCTGTCTGCACTAATAACTGGCGTTATGCAAAAACTTGCACTAGCAACCCATTCCCCACAAGCTTTTGATACGAGTTAGCCCCCACCCTCCCCAAAGCCCCAAAATCCATTGATTTTGCATTACATGTGTGTGGCATTTTTCGCATAAGTTGCCCTATGGAGAAATCTGTAGTACTGCACGCAGCTAAGAAACGGAGTGTTGCGGTTTGGTAGTGCAGGGCACATGCAATGAGCCGGAAGTCTTTGGTTCACATATCGCCTCAGGTGGTCTCGTGTCCTCCTTGGAAAAGGAGGGCCCTCCATTATCAGCCCAAGCTTACGAAGGAAGAGCAGGAGTCTTGCAGTTGTCCATCAACAGTCAGCATTTGGACAGCAGACTGAGCAGTCACAGGGGATGTGCAGGGCATTTTTTCCAGCCGGAACTCAGTTCTGGCACCTCCCAGGTGGGTACCGTTGTTACTATAAGAGAACAAGGGAGGTGTTCATGGTGAGTTCCAGCACCTCTTGTTCTAGAACAATAGCGCTGGGGATATGTATTTTTATTTAAATACTAGTAGCTATTTCTAAATCTGCAGCTATACCTAAAAAATAGCATATGAAGCATTTCCTCTTCTTTTTGTTGTTGCTGTTGCAAATTAGAAGTGGCCGCCCAAATTTCACTTCAGCTACGAGCCCCGTAGGTGGCCTGTGGCAAGTTACAACCGCTCAGGCTGTCCCAACCTTGTCTTCTGTAACATGGGACTGACAAGCTGGGCCCAACTTATAGGGTCACTGTGAAGATTGCTAAGATAATATATGGAAAATGCTTTGAGCGAGCACCAAAAGCCTAAATAAACACGAAGCCCTATTCTTAGCATGGTAGGCAGCCCTGTTCTTTAAACTCGACGAGCTTCAGCAGTGAGAAGTCAGTTACAATAAAGGACATTGTGTAGGCCACTGGCTATCTCAGGCACACTTCCTTTGAAAAGAAACAACAAGAATGGTTTAAAATGCATATTGTCTGTGCATGTTTCGGTAACCAAAATGCCAGCTATGCCTGCCTTAGGGCTGCTTGTATGTCAAATGATTAAGTCTTCAAGACTCATAACCACAGGGTCATTATCAATGGTACTTCTAGGTCATTGTGCGCTCTACACCGTTTGAGGCAATGGTTGACCTTTTGACAACACTGCTGGGTAACATGGTTTCTGAGGGCATAAATAATCATTGTTAATTTGTTATGTGAGGGGCTGTTTTGTTTTTACAAAATGTGTGCATATTATAAGACTATGTGACTTAAGGATACTCAATTAGGAAAGCAAAACAGTTTCGCTTGGATTTCTGTCTTTCTCCCCAGTGACTTTTAAAGTCAGAGGAAGGTGGGGGAGGAGGCTATATATGCCAACCACAATAGTCTAAAAGATAAAATTAGACCCATATGCTAGGGAAGGGCCATAGCTTGACGGTAGACCATCTGCTTTTCATGCAGAAGGTCCCATGTTCAATCCCCGGCATCTCTAGGTAGGGCTGGAAAAGGCTTCTTCCTGAAACCCTGGAGATCCGCTGCCAGGCAGTGCAGGGACACTGAGCAAGATGGTCTGATTTTGTATAAGGCAGATTCCTATGTTCCTATATCGTCTCACAATATAACAGGAAAGCTATCCAGGATACCCAACCTGTGGCCTTCAAGATTCTGTGGCCCTACCACTTCCATCAGGCTTCGCTAACTGGACCAATGGTCAGGGATGATGGGAGCAACAACTGGAGGGATGCAAGTTATCCATTCCCGCTTTAGTCCCATGGATATCAGAGGGACCGATTTCAGGTTCACTGCATGGTCATTCATAGTTTACTCCTTCAGTACATTGCCTTGATTTCCAAGCGTGTACTTAAGAGTAAGTGGTTGGAAGGTTTTGGTATCTGATATTTCGAGGTCCAGAAAATAGGAAGCTGCCTTACTGCAAGTCAAACTATTAGTCTATCTAGATCAGCATTCTAACTCATAGGGGTTTATTCTGAAACTCTCAGGGGTCTTTCTGATTACCTGATCATTTCATTCTTCATTAAAATTCCATAAGTGTTAGGGTTTTAACTTGTGCTATTTTCTGGGTGTATGCAGGGGTACGCATACCCCTAAACATTTTGTGAATCTTTGTACTTTTGTCCATTTACTGTACAGTATTTATTTTTCCCAATTTGAACTATAAAATGGTGATTTTCTTGAGTCAGAATGAGAGCACGCCTAAACATTTTTAAAGAAAAAAAGCACTGGTTTTTAACATGCACTTTGATCAAGAGCCCAGGCCCCAGACTCTCTCTTTATAAGCAACTAATTCATTGTGGAAGCTTATTTAACCACTTGTTTTCCTTGTTTTCTTGGGGAAGGGAGTGGGGGAGAGAGAAGGACCCCGCCCTACATTTTTTAAAAAAGTGCTACAAATTTGCAAGAGAAATTTTGAGGCAGAATTGGCCACACATTGTTTGAAAATTGTATACTGCAAGTAAGGAATGCAGCAAATCAGCTTGCCAGTGGCCTAGCTGCTGCTGCTGCTGAGATACTGTATCACACTATTAATTAAAATACAAGTCAGTTCTCCCCCCCCCTCTCCAGCACTTGTAGCCTGTGGGTATCCAATGCACTCCACTTGATTGAGTCAGGTGGCGACGGTAGCAGCAGCCTCAGCAGCACAAGCATTCATGATTCTGTGTGCTTGGAGTGATGGCATGAGAAGGCAATGAGAAGAGGAGGGATGTAAAGCCATTTTCTGTTCTCTCTTATATCAAGACAAATGTGCTGCAATGCTCGGACTGCAACAACAACAACAAAAAGACTATAAGAGATCTACCCTTAAAACCTTTCCACTGTGATTTAAACAAGGGGGTCCAACTCCTCTGAAACTCTGAGTCCTTGTAGCATACTCGGATCTTTGTATGGCCAAGGCAACTGTTTCCATGGTGATGCAAAGCATTTGACAATGGTCACTGTTTTGGTGAAGCAAATTAGTCCATGCAGGAGACCAGTATTTAGTAATAAGGTGGGATACTTCCCCCCCCTTTCCTGGGAAGGCAAGGCATCAAGGAACATGGGTGGGGGTGGGGGAAAAGAAATTTCATTATTCAGTGCAAAGCAAGTCATATTCAAGGACACCAAAAAAAAACAAAAAAACAGCAACAGGGGAATGGAATTAAATATGTTATAGTTGGGAGTACAGCCAAATCATGAAATATATGTTTAAAATCAGAAAGCTTGGAAATCAAATTTCACTAGTCTCAGGTAAAAGTTTTGGTTTATGCAAAGTACTTTGATTTATTTTCCGTCAAAAATGTCTGGGTAGGATTTTGTACCTTCCGTTCCCAAGTGCAGAACAATCAACCATATTGTTAAACAGCAGCACTCTTCCTTGATCCAGCAAGGGATATAGCCTTACACTTACATACACTTACACTTACACACACCTGAAATGCCTACAGATGTGCATCTGGGGAGATGGACACCCTCTGATCTCACTACTCACCTAAGCCTCACTGAACTGATGCTATACAGTGGTACCTCTGGTTATGAACTTAATTCGTTTCAGAGGTCTGTTCTTAACCTGAAAGCATTCTTAACCTGAGATACCACTTTAGCTAATGGGGCCTCCCACTGCCGCCACGCGATTTCTGTTCTCATCCTGAGGTAAAGTTCTTAACCCGAGGTATGACTTCCGGGTTAGCAGAGTGTGTAACCCGAAGTGTTTGTAACCTGAGGTACCACAGTATGTCCTTTGATGCAGATTGGTATCCTTACCCAGAGGCATTAGCTTGGTTGTTTATTTAATTATTTCTACCGAAAAAGCCTCCAGCAACTGGCTGCCTACTGCTAGGATCAATGACTAGTAATTGCAGCCCATTGGCTTTGAAGGGACTAATAAATCTAAACATTTCAATTTTCAATCAGAGATATAGCCAAAGAATGAGGGCTGGTTCAAATATTACATACCAGCAGCACCACACCCACCATTGCTCTGGAATTCTAACAAACAAACAAAGTGCAGTTTGGAAATCAATGTTTAAAATCAATGTGGTTTTGAACGGTTCCGTCCGTTGCCCCGATTCAAACTGGTGTCCAATTGCATCCATACACAGATGGGAACCGGCTCCTCAAACTTCGGAAACATTATGCAGAATTTAGTTATGGTATCTTTAAGAGGTGTCCAACTGCATTACAGGTAAACAACCTTCCAAAATACGTCGCAGATTTTGTACACAGGAGAAATTGAACTGAAGGACAAAATCTGATTCAAATATAGACTGATACATGGAACAATCACACATGTTTTCTGTATGATGGTGCATGTGGGCCTACTTGCACCCACTGCAGCTTCTGATTGTGTTATTGCTACATATTATGATCTATGTATTATTTTGTTTCATGCTTTGTTGGATGCAGAAGTTGCTTCAGTAAAAAAAAAAAGTGCAACATTTGAAACAGCAAGAAATCACTCCCATTTAATATAAACCACTCTGGAGCAAACTGAATCCCGGGTAATAATATTTAAACTTTGGTTGTCTTCTCTGCCATTGCCCGTTTTACATCAAAATAAAATCTTCTGAGATTTGCAGTTCCAATCATTATCCAAATGCCTTGGGGACATAAAAGTAGATAATCTGAATTTCAAATAAATCGAAGGTCTGTTTACATAGGCTTGTGGAGGCAATGAGCTATATGTGAAATACACAATAGATTCAGATTGTTGCTGTAACTGGTATTTTATACAGTTCACTCACATTCCTAACAAACAACAATTCTGTCATTGTTCAGGATTACCTGTTCTGTTCCTGATCAGGAAATTACTACCCCTATCATATTGGTATCCCTGGCGACACAGTCACATTTCTGAAGGAATATCTTTCCGTATATCAGCGAACCCTGGCCCTGAGATCAGCAGGGGAGGTCTGTCTCACTGCCCCTCTGGCAAATGTAGCCCCTTGTGCAGTGAAACAGAATAGGACCTTCTTGGTAGTGGCACCCAAACAAAACTCTATCTTTCCACCCAGCCTTTTGGAAGAAATTGCTTGTTCAAGCTCAGGGTAATTAGGATGTCTGCTGCAGTACTTATATGATGGTGTAATGTTTTTCTTTTAAAATGATTGTTGTTTATGATTATTACTAGCCTTGATGACTAAGTTTTACATCCACTGTCAGAGGCAGTATGTCCATGAATACCATTTGCTTGGAATCACAAGTAGGAAGAGTGCAGTTGCATTCAGCTCTTGCTTGTGAGCATCCCACTGGCATCTAGTTGGCCATGGTGAGAACAGGATACTGGGCCATTGCTTTAATCCAGCGGGGCTCTTATGACATTCCTAAGGTGGTCTTTATGATTACTCAATTATTCTTTTTTCAGATGTACCCTGAAACTGCATTGTTTTTACCAATATGCTCCAGGCAGCTCTAAGATGGTTTAAAAATAGAACAAATAATGATGATTATTGTTTTTGCAAAGCATCAGTAGTTTGATTTCAACTAGTGTGAGACAGACAGGAATTCCCAGTCCTTGCTGATTATATACAGGAGTCAGGACTTACTCTTTCTATATGAATAAAATGAATTAGTCAATCAGTCAGTGACAAAAACATCCTATGCAATCAAAAGATTTTCCATGTTAAGATTAATTTAGTGTAACGCGAGCTTAAATATTGCATAAGCCCCCTTGACATTGAAATATACGGCTCAGAGGCAGGACTGGAGCAAATACTGCCAGCCACTAAAAAGCTGGACAGAAAGGATAATGGAACACATTATCACATTCTTCTCTCATTCTTTGTGTGGCAGCTGATAATAAGGGAGGTGGGAGGAGATGAGGAGGGAGGAAAGTTAAGCTGTCAAAGACCTTCCGATTTTAAAGCTGTTTCTGCACCAAGTGAACTGCAGGAATAACTCTGCTAGACCCAACTACTCATACTGTCATCATTTTATGAAGAAGGAGCACATGAAATATTGTATTGCTTGGCAAGGGCCCTTATTCCTCAGATATTCTGTGGAGGTTTGCAATGGAGAGCTTAAGGTATTTCCACACGTCATGCTACCCTATTGTGTCCTGGAGCATCGCAAACCCTATTTGAGTACATGGTTGAATGTGCAGGAACCTGTTCTCCAGTTCAACAGAAAGCTGTGCCAGAATATGGGATTGCCATTGCACCTTGACCTATATGAGCTTTTGGTGCCGTGAACATAAGCATGTCAAAAGAGCCTGCTGGATCTTGCCTAGCATCTTGCTTTCACTGTGGCCAACCAGGTGTCTCTGGGAATCCCACAAGGACCTGAGTGCAACAGCACTTTCTCCTCCAGTAGTTCCCAGCAACTGATATTCAGGAGAATGCTGCCTCTAACAGTGGAGACAGAACATTGCCACGAGGGTTAGTAACTACTGATAGCAGCTATTTTATGAAGCAGAATCTTTGTGTTCCACCATTATAATACAGATAAATGAGGAGGAGTGTCAAAGGAGAGGCTATGTACCCCTCAGTTGTGAATGTTCTATTTTTATTGGCTTTATACATTGTTGATATTTGAATAATTTATTTTGGTTAAGATACATGTAATCCACCATGGATTATAGTTAATCCTTCTCTCCCTCTTCTCTCCCTCTCTCCTTCCCTCTCTCCTTCCTTCTCTCTCCTCTCTCTCTCTCTCTCTCTCTCTCTCTCTCTCTCTCTCTCTCTCTCTCTCTCGTTTCCCCAAATAAAACAGCAAAACATAAATAACAAGAATTTGCTTCCTTCCCCAAGGAACTGGTTATCCACCATAGTGCATTGGTCCAATTTAGATAAAAACAATCTCTATTTAAGTCGTATCTGAGCAGTCATGTAGCAAAGTACCCCTTTACCTAAATGTCCATGAGTTTCTGGTGGTCCTCTTTCAATTAAGTAAAGTTATGATTCGTCAGAATCATATTTGGTGCCCTGATTTCTTGTCCCTTGTGCAACCTTGTGGGCAATTTTTCCACCACAGAGCTCTCAATGTATATCTGAAAACACAGATATTTCCTAAACAGTTTGCTGCTTGCTTGCTCAATCAATCAATCAATCAATCAATCAATCACATAGCTCAGGGAACCCTAAGAACATAAAGGGAGACCAAGGGGGAGTGTTAGATGGGCTGCTTACTCTCCCAGGGCTTCTCTGGTATGACAAGAAGACAGAGAAGGAGGGATGGTTTGTGCCTGCAAACAGCAAGGGCAGCTGTCTAAGCTTGTTGGGGTCTGGGACCCTGCTGCATACACACCATACAATTAAAGAATGTATAAAGCACGTTATTAGGCCCCAAAGAATCTTGGAAACTGCATTTTACCCCTCACAGATCTTGAATTCCCAGCACCCTAAATAAACTAGTTCCCAGGATTACTTGGAGGAAATGGCATTTTACATGTGCTCTGAAAGTGCTCTCTGTGTGTACACAGCCCCATATGTACTAGTTAGGCCCTTTGAGGAATGATTCAGGAGGCAGCATGCAATCACATGTGTAAAATACATTTGAGGTGGTGGTAGGGAAATTAAGCATCTGTTAAAAGAATATTAAAGCTGCATAGCTAACCAGATGGAGGTTAGGAAATTTGAAAGTTGAGGTTGGCTCATCCAGAATTAATTCGTCTTCCTAACACCTACAACACATTCCGTTTATCTTGGCATGCTTTCGCTCTCCCTACAGGAGCGCTCACAGGCATTGCTAACAAAAATGGCTACATACTTCTTAATTAAAAGGGGGGAGGGAATAAAATCAGGCATGAGCTGTGCAGTCCCTAAAGGCTATGCTGAGGGGAGAACTGGTTTGACTGAGCTTGATATGAACCAGTAGCCTGTCTGTTTACATCCTTGGGAAGCGCTCTTCACCAGCCAATCAGAAGTCATGTCCTTAGCCATGTATGCCCACAATCACATGGGCTACTTCAGGGGCAGAACATATCCATCATTGGGGGTTTGTCCATTTGGGGCTTGCTTGGATGGCTTCTGGCCTATTGGAAGTGAGAAATGAATGCCTGCCCTCCCATTGCAAGAATACGATAGAGGTGCCAAAAGTCATTATAAAAAATAGAGGTGCTTTTTGATTGGGGAAGAAAAAACCCCAACTGAAACCAAATGAGTGATCTCGGCTTAGACCCAACATTTTGCTTTTTTGCTTGTTCCAAATCCACAGAGATATGTTAGTATCAGCACGAGCTGTTCCGCAAACAGCCTCACAAAACAGCATCAACATGTTGAGAGACCACCAGAAAAATCTCAGTTAATAATAGTGAAGTGCAATCTGCCATAAACATGGAGAAATGATTTTGCCTGCAGACTTTCATTTTTCATAGATGGACATAGATGGTAACTGGGTTTGAACGTATAGATTAAAAAACAACAACAACCCCTGCACAAGTAATATGTGTGCAGAAATGTGTTCAGTTGTGTGCAAGGTGAGATTGTTCCCATTTGACATAGGAGCACAACCGCCATTAAGTATTAACTAGACAGGTACTAGTAATAGCCCTTGTCAACACTTTCAAAGGAAATCAATATACAACATAAATGTAAAATTAAAAAGGTTCTTCCCTAGATAGCAATGTGTAACTTGGGCTGAACACTTAAACACCTCGTAATAATCGGCATCCCTCTTTTTTCCGCCATCCCTCTCCAGATACATACTGTAGAAGCACGGTTGGGTGCCCTTTCAAATGTTAGTTAATGCAACACATTGTAAAACCTTTATGGCAATCTATATGTGCTAGCCGATGGTTGCTGCCAAATATGGCTAAGGGGGACCACCTCCTCTCCTATTTTACAGAGGTGAGTCCTCTGATTGAAGGAGTCTTCTGTGTGCGGGGCTTTTCAGTCTGGGAACCATAAGAAGGGAGAGCGGGGTGCTCCTTCAGGTGGCCTACCTCAACACTAAATACTTAGGCAGCGAACTGGAAAAGCACAATGGTCACCTGATCATTGACTTCCCCACTATAGTAAGATATGTAATATTTCTGTTCAATTTAAAGTGATAGCGTCAATTTTTGCATTTCTACATATATGCAAGTTTAATGCAAATCTGTGTCTTCTTTTGCTGTCTCTTTTTGGTGATGTACTTTTTTTTTGCAGGGAGGGGGCATTTGTTTGCGCAATGCGTAAGTGGCCATGCTCAATGCAGCCTGTTTACATAGCACACTGGTCTCTCTCTCTCCTCATACTGTGCAGTTTCACTTACTCATGTGGCATCACTTTTCTTTGGTGGAAACTCCATGCCAATCAACTGTGCAACTTGGTCCTATAGAACAGTGTTAATATCAACGAGCACACTAAAAGGAGGGCTATTTCCACCCCCCCCAAATAAACCATTACTGAATTAGTTCAACTTTCCAGAACACTTTACCTGTGAAATTATTTCCTGTTGCCACTTTCCCAAGGGTCAGTTCAAATAACAGCAGTTTTGTCTATCACGTAGCATAGCACACTGGCGCACTGTGCCCACCTTCACGATCTTCACATGTCTATGTGGCGATTGCATGTCCAGATGATGCCCTATGTATGTAAAAGCCTATTTTCATGGGCCAAAAATGCATGCTCAGCTCCCGGATTTTATCAGACCATGTGGTTTTGGTCTATGCATGTCGGATTTTGTGTGCATAGTCCATAATTTGGATGTGATGTCCCTGGGTAGATGTCCAGGGATAACAGAGATAGAGACAGTGGCACAATGGATGGGAAGAATGTCTCCCTCTGTGCAATGGCTGGGTTAGTATTGTCTAAAATAGCCCCAGTTGGACATTCGCACAGGAGCAAGGAAAATCAATAATTTCAGGGGTGAGTGTGTGATTCAAAACAAAACTGAATGATATGTCGAGTGTAGGAGATACTATCCTCAGTCCTCTTGGTTCAGAGCAAAAATCACAGCATGTTAATAAAGGAGTGAAGAGGTTGTTTTGCATATGACATACGAAGGAATGAACATGGAACTACACTTGGGCCTTTTGTTTCCAGAGATGAACTCATGCTGATGGTCAGGCAGCCAAAGAGTTAAAAAAGATACATTTTGTAATCGGAACAACGACATTTTGACACAAGTAACACAGTCAGTGGAGTAGCCGTTAAGGAGATCTAGCATTCTCAAAATGAAAGTGGATTTGAATACAATGCTATTACACAAAATAAAATTCATAGCAATGATCACATTCATATATTGCATTAATCTGTGTGAAAATAAATTGCAATTAGCATGGAATGAATAGCACATTATTAGCATCTACTTTAATTAAAAGTACCATAGTGATGGATACATGTTTTTATGGGGTTTAAATTGATTTTTTCCCCAAGACCTGCAGAGGGAGCTATTGTATTTATGCAGAAATCTTTTTAAACATATTTTTTTTCCTAAGGAGAAAAATAGGGGTTTATAAAGGAACATAAATCCACACACACACACCCCAGGTACCATGCCAGAGAACTCTTTCACAAGAGCAGACAAGTATATGATATAAAGATTCTGTAGTCATATGTCACAACCATCTTAATCATATATATTTGGAACTAGATATTATTTGTAACCATGGTAAATGCAAAGTGGATAGCAGGATAAAGGATTTTGAAATTACTTTCAGGGACCTTTTAAATTTTGTTTTGCAAATTAGCACTAACTGCAGTTGTTGCGGCTTTTCATTATAACTGGTTTACCCATCAATTTTACCTGACCAGGTGTTGTGTTTTTTTAAAGAGAAGGACTGTAGCTCATTGGTAAAGTACATCCTCTACATGCAAAATATCCCAATTCAATCACTGGCAGGGCTAGAAAAGTCCACTTTCTGATATCCTGGAGATACCTGATCTTGATCAACCAGTGGTCTGAATCTGGCCCTGGTATAAGAGAGCTTTCTACATTTCCTCAGGCAGGAGAAAACACCTGAATGAGCAATCAGAACAAATAACCAGACAATATTCTTATCATGATAATCAAATCATTAAAAGCATTCACTACAATACCAGAACTGACCCCAAAATACCTGGTCTGTGGGAGCTGCCAAACCATTTTTTAACAGCCTATCATATAGGTGAGAAGTGACGTGACCAGGAGCATATTTGATCACCTTTGACTTTTGGAACCTCATGGATTAGGTGATGTATGCATCTCAATGCTCAGAGAACCCCGCTGCAAACAGTGCTCTCATCTAGACAGCAGCATCTGTTCACAGCCACATGTCAGAGTCCTTTTGCTTACATTTTTTAATTTGCATTTTTGTTTGTTGATATCCTGCAGTTCCTTGCCCTTTTAGGAAGGATATTTTAGTTTGGTTGGGGAACATGGGAGCAGAAAACTGACTGGATTTTTCTCACCGTGCCTATTTGTGCAGCCACTATATGCTTGATATGCTAGTGAAATCCCTATACTTGTGATAGGGTTCTGTACCACTATTTTGGCCATGACAAAAAAGGCTTCCTCCCATGGCAGTTTAAAATAATTAAAATTGCAGTCCCATTAAAACCACAAGAGCCAGGATGGAATAGAACCAAGCAGATGAAAGTGATCTGCAACAGGTAAGCCTAAAATAAACTAAGACTGGTAGAATAACTGGCCATATGAACAGGCTTTTCCAAAGAGAACACAGACAGTGGCGTGAGTTTGTATTCCAAAAGAAGTCTCTTTGCTTATGTTCTCAGGGCCAAAGTAGATGAGATGCTATTCACAGAATTGCTCGCTGTGTGAATGGTGTGACACCTAATTTGGCCTTCAGGGCTCTGTCTGGAACTGAAGGGAGCTGCTCAGTCAGCCTGCCTTTTGTAACTTGTTTCATGGGCATGGGGCAGGAGGGGGCAGCTGCCCCTCCCTAGAGAAGCAAAAAAGGGGGGAAAAGCTCCTGAGCAGCAAAAAAACCAGCCGGCAGCGGAGAGCGGAGTTGCAGTGTTCATCCTCAGTGTGGACCATTCCCTGGGACAGGGAAGGATTGCTGGGTCACCTCTGTTGGTTTTTGCATCGTAAAGGTTCCCTCTAAGTCCCTTTCTAGCCAGCAGCTAAATCACTCTAATCCTAGTTACATTGTTTTGCTTTTGTTATTGTTGCTTGATTATTTTACTCACATAGCTGCTAGTTTATGCTCGCCTTGCATAAAGAGTAAATAATGCTCTATGATAATCAGTAGTAGTAATAGTAGTACCGTAGTAGTAGTAGTAGTAGTAATAATAATAATAATAATAATAATAATAATAATAATAAATATTTAATATAGAAAATAAATTAATAAAATTCTATCAATAATAAATTATATTCTTCAAATCTCCCATAAATTGTTGAGATTACTAAATGACCTTTGGCCTAATTACTTAACCTAACCTTAGAGCTGTACCACAGTGAAGATAGCCTGCTTTGCATGCAGAAGGTCCCTGGCATCTCTAGGTAGGATTGGGAATCTTCTTTATGAAACTTGTAGGTTCAATCCCCATATGGGAGAGCTGCATATTATTGCATTACAGGGGGTTGGACTAGATGACCACTAGGACCCCCTCGATCTCTGAGGTACTTTTCTGGGCAGAATAGTAGTGCTATTAATGCCAAGGTTGCAGGTTCTATCCCCATATGAGAAAGCTGCATATTATTGCGTTACAGGGGGTTGGACTAGATGACCACCAGGGTCCCATCAAAACTTTGAGGTACTATTCCTGGGTTGACAGGATAATAGTGCTGATAACCCCTATGATGCAGGTTCAATCCCCATTTGGGCAAGCTGCATATTATTGGTTGGCAGGATAGTAGTGCTGATAAAGCCAAATTTTTGCAAGCCCAATCCCCATATGGGATAGGTGCATGTTCTTGCATTACAGGGGGTGGGACTAGATGACCACCAGGAGCAGATGTAGCTTGGGGGTCGCTTAACACCATAATCTTCAACATTTTCTGAGGGAAAGAGGGGCACCCTACCATACTCTCCTCCGGTGAGAGTACTCCTTAATTTTCCTACATCTTTAAAATATGTGGTTATTGAATTCAGTTTTGTTCCCGGTGAAGAGTTTGTGTAGCACAGTAGTCTGCTTTAACCAGTGCACATGGTGGCAGGACTGTATATGCATTACTATAACCACACAACTGTCGGTTTGTTTAGTCCAGGTACGTAAAAAGGCCGCACCAAACAAACCTCAACATTTTCTTCAAACCCAAGAAAAATGATATTAGTATAAGACATGTAATTAGAATAGAAATTTTAAAAAATTCAAGCAAATAATTGTAATAACTACCGTATAACTACCGCAATAAAACACTGCTATAATTATATATAATAAAATTTTGGTTTCATTCGCCTTTTCCGTAGTGAAATGTCACAACCTGGATGACCATGGCTTGCCCCCCCCCCCAGATTTGTTCCTGGGTACGCCCATGACTTGTTTAGTATTTTAAAGCTCTTCCCACGCACTGTGTGGTTTGACAGGCTTTTCCAAAATCCCCTCAAACTATCCTCTGTAGGCATCTTATTGAAGAATATCTGGCGAATATCATGGTGATTGTAGAAGCTAAGGAATTTGGTGATGCCTTGTTGTAGAAGAGAAGAGTGCTTGAGTTCCGAGACAGTTCCTTAGTGAGAAAAGGACAGACTTTGCCCAATTTCACTTTGATTTTAGTTCTACCCTATGCAGGAGGAGTAACCCGATTGTCTCAGTTCCCAATGAAGTTCTGATCTTGTGCTAGTGTAGTTTTTCAATGGTGATGAGGATAAATCACATTTTAGTAAAAGTTGGTGTGATGTCAAGGTCTGCTGGAGAGAGCAGGATGAGTATTTGGAGAATTATGACAGCATCAATTAAAAACGTTGATCTGTAGAAGGTGGGTAGATCAGCCACAGGCAGAAGGTGGATCATACAAATGGAAGAAGAACCTTGCTCACCTAGGCTCACCTAGACCAGCATCCTGTTCTCACAGTGGCCAACTAGATGCCTATGGGAAGCACACAAACAGGACATGAGCACAACAGCACTCTCCCCACTTGTGCTCCCTAGCAACTAGGTAGAAGAAGGTAAAGGACCCCTGGACAGTTAAGTCCAGTCAAAGGTGACTATGGGGTTGTGGCACTCATCTCGCTTTCAGGCCGAAGGAGCTGGCATTTGTCCACAGACAGCTTTTTGGGTCCTGTGGCCAGCATGACTAAACTGCTTCTGGCGCAACAGGACACTGTGATGGAAACCAGAGCGCATGGAAACGCCGTTTACCTTCCCGCTACAGTGATACCTATTTATCTACTTGCACTGGACTGCTATCTGACTGCTAGGTTGGCAGGAGCTGGGACAGAGCAACGGGAGCTCTCCCCGTCATGGGAATTCGAACTGCTGACCTTCCGATAGGCAAGCACAGAAGGCTCTGTGGTTTAGACCACAGCGCCACCCGCATCCCCAATCCCTAGCAACTAGTATTCAGAGGAATACAGCTTCCAGTACTGGAGCTAGTACACAGACATTGTGGCCAGTACCCATGTCTATCCTTGTCCTCCATGAATTCGTCTACCTCCATCCCTTTAAAGCAATTCAAGTCGCTGGTGGCCAGTGCTATGAGTCCATCTTTCGATTATGAATTGAAGTACTTCCTTCTGGCCTGTCCTTATTCCAGCCACTCTGGTCTAGCGCAGAGTGTGCAAGGCAGCTTCCTAACTTTTTAAATCCTAGCATCACAATCAAGGATACTGCACTATTACAACTCTATGCAATTAAATACCGTTTCCACCTAGTGCATTTTTCTTGCATTTGGAAATGCCACCGGGGGCGGAATAATCTAATAGGACTTCAGCCCTTTGTCATGCCATCTAGAACTGTGGAGTGACAACAGCAGAACATTCTACTTCCTATATAACCACCCTTAACATTTCTTTCGGTGTTGTTTGTGTGAAATAAAATATTCTACCTGAACTTGATTTGCCTTTCATTTTCAGGGAAGGAGATGAATTTATAGTTCTTGCTCTAAACTTTTATCATCTTCTTTTTATAGGCTGGTGCCACAGGGATTGTACAAGTGGTGACATTAACTATTATAACTGTAGATGGAAAACAGAATTCAACATTTCGGAAATGACTGTACATTAGCATTTAATTTGTGATTTATCATTTGGGCTTTAGTGCTAAATCAGCTAATAATAATAACAATAATATTAAAAAAAAATCCCAATATGTCCATGTTAAATAAAAGAAATGTGCTTAGAAATAAAATGCCCTGAAGGATATTGGATTAGAAGGCACAGAGTTTATATTTAATTTCTTCCTATCAGTTGCTGCCTGTATAAACTCACAATACGTCTGGATCTACACAGATCTATGCAATTGGATAAAAATCTTAATATCCTATCTTAAATTTTTATCTGTTTGCAAGGATTAGCCCATTCCACTAATTCACGGAGGTCGGAATCTTAGCTATTCGGCTGTTCCTTACTTAAGACTGCATCCTAAGGGAAATCTTGCAATATCAAATCCAATTGTAAACATTAGCAGTTAAACTGTACAGACTTGCTTCATTCCAGAAGAAAATGATATTGCATTAGGAAGTGGGCATTTCTTTTGCCAACTGCAATGAAATATATTTTCCTCATAAAAGGCCTAAATGGAAGACTGTCATCAAATTGCACTGAGTGATGGGCTTGGGGTTCTTGGAGGAGTAACTATATTATGCAGGGACATGGTACTGCTTCCAAAACAGTATTCCTATGCTGAGTCCTCTCTTTCCTCCCCACCCAGGAAAATCTATTATTGTTTACCTCATGCTGACATCTTGTCGTTGCATGTTTCCTCCAAAACATTTACTTATTTAAGAAAACCTATACAGTACCCTGTCTTCTCTTAGTGACCACAGTGTTCTTGATGGCTCCCAGCAAATTAGAAACCATTCCAAAATGAGTTATAAAAATTCCATTTGGGGTCTGGAACAATCCAGAGTTTCCCAGAGTCAAAATTTGAGAAACTATGATTTGTTCAAACCATGATTCAATAAAACCGGGATCAATCTGTGGTGTTCTTTTTTTATTCTAGTTTGAACAAACCACAGTTTTCAATATTCAGATGTAACAAGAATCTGTGATTTGTTCCCAATTGGAAATTGCAGCTAGTGTATAATGGGGCAACCAAATTAATGAATGGATTTCACAAGTCTGAACATAAAACTCCAGTTCTGGCCCACCTGCACTGCTTCCTGGCCCAATTCAAGGTGCTGTTTCTGACCTATAAAGACTTGCACAGCTTGGGATGCCAATACCCCACGGACTGCCTTTCCTCAATGAACCTATCTGGACTCTGAGATCCGAGATCCAGTCCAGGAGATATTTGGAGGGTGGTAATGGGAGAATGAGCCTTTTTCTATTGTACCCCCTGATTGTGGAATGCCTTCTCCAAGGCAGGTCTCCTGGCACTGACTTTGTCATCTTTCTGGTACCAGGCAAAGGTGCTTTATTTTGGATAATACTGATGGCCAGGCTTCTAGAGGCTACTGGTGTTCATCCTTGTGGGTAGGTGTAGATATTTTGTGCTGCTTTCCATGATATTCTTTTTGGATGAACACTCTTTGATCATGTTTGGACAACTGGTTTATTAAGCATTCATCCTGATTTACGTGCAGGGAGGTCAGACTACATTAGCTATTCAGTGAGCACACATTCTGATTTGTTTGCAAGGAGGTTAGATGAGGTTGCATCAGCAGGGCTTTGGGGAGTTGCATCCACAGCCATGCCACTCAACTGCAGCCATGGTGGAAGGAGCAGTACAGGACAACTGGATCTGATGCAGAGCGACTGCTGAGCGCTTCCAGACTGCACAAGTAATTAGACCTGGGTTGAGCCCGATGTCATCACATAATAGCTGGCTCAGCCCCATGCTCCATCCTTAAAATTCCCCCGTTGTAGGGCATTCCACTGGCCCCACCCATGGAGATACTACTAGTAGATCTCCCTCTTGCCTCCTCCAGTTGGTGGAAGGGAGAAGCTAGCACCAACAGGCTGGTGCTTGCAGCATTCTTTTGGGGGCAGCTGCTAGGAGGCTGGCTCAGATGGGAGAGTTGGGCAGATCTCCATTCATTCCACCAACTTGACATGAGTGGGGGTTAGATTGCTGTGTTAATATTCCATATTTGTTTGTTAAATTTCATACGCATTTTGTATTATTGTAAATTCCTTTGGGATGCCTATACTGCCTACACACACACACACACACACACACGAGAGGGAGGAGTGTGTAAGCTAAACTGGACCACTGGAATAGTACAACCCTTGAATACAACCAAAGCTTGCTCATCCTAGAAAATCAGTGCTCCATAGAATTACAGTGGTACCTCAGTTTAAGTACACAATTGGTTCCGGAAGTCTGTACTTAACCTGAAGCGTACTTAACCTGAAGCGAACTTTCCCATTGAAAGTAATGGAACGTGGATTAATCCGTTCCAGATGGGTCTGTGGAGTACTCAAACCGAGGTGTACTTAAACCGAGGTATAAATGTATCTACCCTTATATGGGGAAGGAAGGGAATCTGATATTGATACAGCCACTTCCTGAGTCCACAGACTCCTTTGCCCAACAAAATGTGGCCAACTCATCAAGAGATTTGTGTTGACTCCCTATTATGTTGCGATGAATTCAGATTTCATGGGAGAAAAATACTCTCTAGCTAGAACTATGTAGTAGTAAATAGTAACATCTTTTTCTTTTCTTTTTCTTTTTTAGGAAATCAGTTTCAGTTCTCAGGTTGTTTGGTCATTTAAAATACCTGGGGAATTGAGAAGTAGCCTTTCGACAGCTATGAGCTTCCCTTCAAGTGGCGTATGCGGATGAGTGCCCCCTTGATGTGTAACAAGAGGGCTCTGCATCTTTTTTAATAGCAACCCTGATGGTAAGACATGCCCTGAATAGCAAAACATACTTAACTACAGTAACTAAATCCGTATACTAATAACTCTCCATGGTGCAGAGAATTTGGCAGATGTTTTCTTTCTTTCTCCAGCACATGAAGGTCTGATTCCAATGTCTAGTTTGACGTTGCTGCTTTCATTAGGAGTTGTATTGGAATGGTTCTGTTTGTTTGTAAAGTTATTGGGTGGTATGGCTCTTATGCTGTTGTTACACTGTAAACTGCCCTTTTGCCAAATGGCAGCATGTAAATTTCTAAATAAAAATCCACCCCCCATCGTTTTTCCAGATGCAAAAGCTTAGGGAAAATGTAACAACTGAAATGGTATTGCTCAGTAAAGAACCCCTGACAGTTAAGTCCAGTCGCAAACAACTCTGGGGTAGCAGCGCTCATCTCGCTTTACAGTCCAAGGGAGCTGACGTTCGTCCGCAGACAGCTTCCGGGTCATGTGGCCAGCATAACTAAGCCGCTTCTGGCGAAACCAAAGCAGCCTATGGAAACGCCGTTTACCTTCCTGCCAGAGCAGTGCCTATTTATCTACTTGCACTTTGACATGCTTTTGAACTGCTAGTTTGGCAGGAACAGGGACCGAGCAATGGGAGCTCACCCAGTCGTGGGGATTTGAACCGCCAACTTTCTGATTAGCAAGCCCTAGGCTCTGTGGTTTAGCACAGCACCACCCACTCAGTAGGGGTGCACAAATGCAATTGAAAAACAAAATTAACACACCTCCATTGGTTAGAGTGTGGACTCCTTCACCACCACCACCACTTTCGTTTTTTCACGGTTGGTTTATCCAGTGCGCCTGAAATTTGTAATATGCAAATCTTGTATGGTCAACAACATTTGAAATTCCAGATTTCCCAGATCTGTGTGAAGGTGCGTGAAATCAGTGTTACCACTTCAGTGTTGGAGGGCATAGGTGCCAACTCTCGGCTAGGGTCCCTTGCCCACCCCCACCCTCCATAATTTTCATCTGGGAGCACAACACCCTCAATATTTTCTTTCACCACCCACCTGCAGTCCTGCCTCCCTGCTGCCTCCATCGATCTGCTGCCTCCCTGGAGCCAGGCACCACCCTCTGCTTCCAGCTTGCCTCCAGAATGAGCAAGGGGAGCAAAACCGTGGCAGCAGGCGCATGTAAGTGTGTGGTGTGTGCATGTCTGCCCCCCAGCTTGGCTGCCCAGCCTTCCTTCCCCTGCTCGCTTGCTCGCTCCCTCTCTCTGTACTTTGATTGGTTAAAAGGTAAAGGGACCCCTGACTGTTAGGTCCAGTTGCGGACGACTCTGGGGCTGTGGCACTCATCTTGCTTTACTGGCCGAGGGAGGTGACGTACAGCTTCTGGGTCATGTGGCCAGCATGACTAAGCCGCTTTGGCGAACCAGAGCAGTGCACGGAAATGCCCTTTGATTGGTTACTTCCAAGTAAATATGTCTAGAACTGCAATGCGGTCTTAAGATGACAATCCTAATCACCCTTGATACGGGGTAAATGCCATTGAGCTCCACAAGATTTACTTCTAAGTTAGACTGTGTTTCTTCAGTTTGCCATGCCTTGGCACGAATGCTTGTCTAATATTCTCCTGCCAGTGTTGGAGCACTTTCCCAACTTTCCACTTGCACCAAAATGATAAAAATCCTTTCCAAGGGAAACCTTTTCAGTCGCTGACATTTAGGCACCAGGGCAATCTTGGAGGTTGCCCTGTTTACATTTTTACCTGTTTTTGATGCTCTGATTCATTTGTCTACATTATTTGGTGTGGTGTTTTAAAGCAGCAATTTTATCTTGTTTTCAATGTTTCCCGAGCCATCACCATGACTTTTAATCAGAGCGTGTATTATAAATACATTTTAAAAATAAAATCTATGTGAATAGGACTCCTTGGGAGAAAATCTTGTTTGGGGTTCCAAAATCTACACTCAGTTTAAATACCACCACCCCCCAGGCACTCTGTGGAACTGTGTTTCTTAGCCATAATAGCTCTGAGATCCATTTCCTGAAGAATGCAATACACATTACCATAATTTTCTGATGTAACAAAGAGGAATTCAGAAAGAGGTATCTCTCCACCTGGTTGCTGTGCTGGGAGCATTCAAACTGCATCGTTATATGATCATTTGCATAAAGGTGAAATCACTGCACTGTAAGAATTTGTAAAGGCACTACAATTATGATTGTGTAGATGTGGTTGTCAGCATTTTTGGGATCACTCACTATGCAACCTAACATCTGGAAGTGATGAGTACCCTCGAACTCTGCAGGCTTCACTGGGAATTGAATGTAGTTTTGAGTACACTTGCCCCCACCCAGAAATTGGTCAACACCTTGCAAGGTGGAGCCCTGTGCAGCAATGGCACTATCAAAGTTATTCTATACCAGCCGCAAATGATGTTACCTACCAAGCTGAATTCAGCTTGTCTCAGCCATGTAAGGTAGCCTATTCGGACTATAATAAACTTGTTTTCGATTCCTACCTGAAACTGTAAAAGAAATGCAGGGTTGTTAAGCAGCTGCAATACATAGCTGCCAAGTTTTCCCTTTTCTCGCGAGGAAGCCTATTCAGCATAAGGGAAAATCCCTTTAAAAAAGGGATAACTTGGCAGCTATGCTGCAATATAGGTGCTGGTGGTCTGCGCTCAACTTAGAATCATAGGATTGTAGAGTTGGAAAAGGGGCCAAAGGGTCATCTAGTCCAACCCCCTGTAATGCAAGAATCACAGGTAGCAATTGGTGTGCTGAAAGTTGTGCAGGCTTGTTCTATACCTGTGTTGTAGCATATTAAGTTTTCTTTCGATGTTCAGAAGTTAGGATACAATTTTTCCCCTTCTCTCCTCCCCCCCCCCTTATTCTTTTGGAGAAATTGCCACTGGCTACAGAAGAGTCATGAATGACTATCTGTAATTCCAAGCCTCAAATTTCCCACAGCAAACGGGACAACACTGGAGCACACCATTTAAGGACAACATAATAAGACACAATATTTGTGGAAAAAGCATTTTTTAGATTACTTCCCCCCCCCCTAAGCTTCTGCAGACAATTTTGTGTGTGTGTGCAGCTTCACACATCCCATGGAAATACAGCCTTTCATGAGACGTTTAATCCTTAACTGTGTATTTAATGAGTTTCATACAATGAACACTTAATATTATTTTAGTTTTGTGTCAACACAAAGCACATTGGTTTGTTTTCACAAGATATAAAATCTTGCCGTCCTCCCATATCGGATCCTCCTGCAAGATAATTGACCACAATGCGAGTTACAGCCAGAATCCTAAAATCAACGTTGAGGGCAAATAATGAAAGGAAATGTCAAATATTTCACAATAGTGCTTTCATATAATAAGAATGCTCATAAAGGACCCAAGCCTGTTGAATTATTTGGAATTTGTCTGCTGACTTGAGTGGGTTTTTTTTCCGTTTTTTTGCCAGCCTCAAGAGGAGAAGTGAGTTATGTTGGTCCAGTTAGTCATTTTGGCTGTAATCCAAGACTCAAAAGATACAGTGCAAGTAGACTCAGATAGGCTTTTCATTCGACGGTCTTCTATGCCAGCCACAAACCTCTTTTTAGGCCCCCTCATGTTAACTGTCAGCTTATCAGTTCAGTGGGGGAAGGTATTCTTGTTGTGTGAATGAAATATTGAGCCTGAGGCCTTCCTGATATTGTTGGACTACAACTACTGTCACCTGTGCCCATTGTCCATGCTGACTGGCAGGGGTGGAGGAAGGGGAGTGGTGGGGGCGGATCACCCTGGGTGTCCTTGCTGAGGGGGGTGACATTGGCGGCATTCCCCCTTCCCCCTTCGTTTTGACAGCTGGGGGATGCTTTAGGAATAGCGGGTGTGTGGCGCGCAGAATGTCCGCCCTCGGCGGCTCTCTCTGCCCCTGACTGTAGGGTGCCGTCGCTCTGTGCACCCAAGTGGCTATCCTGCGCCTGGGTGGGCACCCTCTGCCCCCCTTCCCCCTCAGGAGCAGGCCCACCCTGGGCAGCACAGGCATATGCTCCGCTGCTGCTGACTGGGGCTGATGGAAGTTGGGAGTCCACAATATGGAGGGCCACAAGTGCTTGGTATACCACTTGGTAAAGGTAAAGGGACCCCTGACCATTAGGTCCAACCGTAACCGACTCTGGGGTTGCGGCGCTCATCTCGCGTTATTGGCCGAGGGAGCTGGCGTACAGCTTCCAGGTCATGTGGCCAGCATGACAAAGCCGCTTCTGGCGAACCAGAGCAACACACGGAAATACCGTTTACCTTCCTGCTGTAGCAGTACCTATTTATCTACTTGCACTTTCGAACTGCTAGGTTGGCAGGAGCTGGGACCGAGCAACGTGACCTCACCCGTTGTGGGGATTTGAACTGCCGACTTTCTGATTGGCAAGCCCTAGGCTCTAGCACTTGGTATTTGTGGCTAATTGATATACCCCAAATTCAAGGCTATAAGATAGCATATCTACCGTTAACAGTTTACCAGAATATAGGTGACACCATTTGTGTGTTCAGACCTTTTAACCTCCCCCTTAAATAAATTCAGACAAGACTCAAATTTTGGTTTGGTTTTGGGCAGAATTTAGGCCACAACTTTACAAGCAAGTGAGTGGTTGCATAGGCTCTGGTTCGACTAGCTCCCTGCACCGTTGCAGGTAGTGCTGACCCAGGGCACTACCATAGGTCAGTCTAGGGTGAACACCCGGATAGGCGGAAAGCCAGGAACAGGCTATGTCTCCCACCCAGATGTCCCCCTGGACTCTGGCATGGGCACAACCCCCTTACAGGGTTGACCCAACCATTGAGTCCCTGGATTGCTTTAACAGAATACCCTTCACATAGGGATGGTGAGAGTGCTCTTCCCTCCCTATCACCTGAACCAGAGCCTATCCACAACCTTACAAGTTGTGACAATTTGCCAAGCAGCAGGCGAAACCCAAATGGCACCAGCCAATCAGCCAAGTGGGGAAAATTGCTGCCGTGCCCCTGTCCCAATGACAGATGACACACGATGGCATAGCAAGGTCTAGCGCAAAGCCCTAAAAGTAGGGAGAGGTGTGTGTGTGTGTGTGTGCCAATGCACTATGTCAAAAGAGGAAGCTCTGGGTCACATGCATAGGTATATATAGGTCCCTTGATCTGTTTAGCCTGCGTCCCATTGGCCTGATTGAACCCTGCATTGAGGGACCTACCAATTGGGTGTTGTGGCTGTCAATCATACCCACCCACAACACAGGGTTTGGTTGCCAGGTCTCACTGCAACACGTGCCCTCTTTGAGGGAGGACCCGATTTGGCCATTGTATTTGCTGGGCATTTCCCCTTCTATTATATCAAGGCTGAACAATATATGAGGCCGGCGCTTCTGTGGTGCAATTAAACTGACTGAAGCTAACGCAGAGCTTATACCGGCAAAGCTAGTTAGACCCTATCCTTCCCTGTCCACCACTGCTACCACGAATCTGGGGCAGAGTGAATTTTAGAAGGTTGTGACACTTGAGCTTCATATGCTCAGTGATGATTTTCTTTTAGAGGGCTAGAGGGTGTTTTTTCTCACTTTCTTGTGATTGCTGTGAATATCAGAGCAAGCTGGAAAGAACTGAACCTTACCTTGATCAGCATGGCTTAGGTCAGTGAAATATTAAGAAATCATAAGGAACATGATAATTTCGTTATTTACTGACTAGATACATTCTGTCAAATGTTTGTGGTTTGTTTGTTCTTCCATAGAAAATACACATTTTGTGATATTCTGAACTCTGACCCCCCACTTATGGGTGTTTGTGGTTTAGGTGAGTAGGTTGAGCAGCATTCCTTGGCTTCTCAGCTCCCCCCCCCCCCTCCGGAGATAAGCAAGTCTTTAGTCCTTGTAGAACTTGAGATACGATATAAAAAAATGTAAAGTTCATTACCGTATATGCCAGCATATAAGGCGACTGGGCATATAAGACGACCCCCTACTTTCCCAGTCAAAATATAGAGTTTGGGATATACTCGCCATAACGAGTATATCCCAAACTTCCAACGCACACCAAATAAAATTTTTCTGTATCTCTTCCAGGCACCGAGGCGAGTGGGTTAGGGTTAGGTTAGAGAGAAAGCGGCTGCCGCTTTCTTTCCATGCAGGGAGGAGGGAGGAAAGCCCTGCACGGAAAGAAAGCAGCAGCCGCTTACACGGTCGCCGCATACGGTGGGGATGCGGCCGCGGCCATTTTTGAGCTCCCCCCACCGTATGCGGTGACCGCAGATCTTATACCCGGCGTATAAGAGGACCCCCAATTTTTCAAAAGATTTTCCTGGGTTCAAAAGTCGTCTTATACGCCGGAATATACGGTACCTTAATTTGATTTCTGAGAAACCAGCCTGCACCCACCTTTTAGCATTTTCAGCCAGCCAATGAAGTCCTAGGAATGACTGAGGTGTAAGGAAGCATATCTAGCCAAAGAGAAGGCTAGAGTTGAAACCCCCATTGCTGGAGCCTAAATCATCTGAAGTTCTATTTTGAGTTAATAGGGCATTTCCCATGCATTATGATGGTGAGCTAGCCATGAGAAAATAGCATCTCATTTATTCAGAACTTTGATTATGTGCATGTTTTTGGTCGTCTGGCAACTATTCAGATTTGGCTTTTGGTTGTGAGACAAAAATGGAAGTTTTCTCAAGCTGGCACAGGAAAAGAAACAAAATAATGCTCAATCAAAGGGTAGGTGTCGATTTTGTAAATAAGGAGAGATTTGTCTGTATACCCACATTACATAGTTCCAAACTTCCCTCAGAACTACTGGTTGGGAGGCATTCATTTTGTCATACGCATTAATTCAGTCGGCACATTACAATGTTAAACTAAATGACATTATTACAAAGCTGTGCTAAGAAGTGTTGACAGGTCCATATGGTAATTTTACAATGTATAATGAACACAGACTCCTTTCTTGCAGAAATTTATAGTTCAAATCTATACCCAGGATATCCAGTTTTATTTCCGGAAACTTAAATTGACTTATTACGATGTAGTGAATGTATAAATTAGTTCCAGTAGTTAAACCGAAACATTTCCCTACAGACTCAATTAGATTCATTAATCTACGGTGTAGACCTGTAAACGGTCCATTGTTCTTTCTCCACTCCCCAAAATGTCAAAAACTATTTCCCAAAGTATAAAATGTTTTTCTTCCAAAATTATTTTAAATGGAAATAATTGTTAAATATTTTTAAATCCCAGACCCACACATTTCTAATTCGCATCACCCTTTTTTTTCTCTTCCCCTAGAAGGAAAAAAAAACTGTAGCTAGCTCTTGCCTGATAATTTAGTGGGATGCTGGCTTGTTTCAGTGTTCCATTAAACTTCAGGTGTACCATCTTCTCTCTCTTTTTAAGGATCAATTTCCACATGCACTGCGAGGAATAAATCAGCTGGAAAAGACTCCTGCTGTTTTCATAACCTGCGGCATATATATCGTTACAAACCTTGGCATGTGATTGGACAGAGGTAACAGGAAGGCAGAGGGATTAGCCAATCGCAAGACTGGGAAGAGTCTGAGTTTAGGGAAAGCTGGTTTGCACATTTTAGAGTCCTTTCGACTTCCAAGAATGAGGGGAGAATACAGGAGTGCAAACAATTTTGCAAAATTAGGGAGCCAGAAGATTTCTTAGGAGCCATATAGGTGAAAAATCCCGCTTCCAGACCTGTGAAGTAGAAAGTCAGATTCAGTTTTCTAGGGTACTAGTATCTAGTGGGTGCCTGGATTTCTACATCCTTGTTATAAACCAGGGTCCCCAAACTAAGGCCCGGGGGCCGGATGCGGCCCAATCACCTTCTAAATCCGGCTCGCGGACAGTCCGGGAATCAGCATGTTTTTACATGAGTAGAATATGTCATTTTATTTAAAATGCATCTCTGGGTTATTTGTGGGGCCTGCCTGGTGTTTTTACATGAGTAGAATGTGTACTTTTATTTAAAATGCATCTCTGGGTTATTTGTGGGGCATAGGAATTTGTTCATATTTCTTTTTCAAAATATAGTCCGCCCCCCCACAAAGTCTGAGGGACAGTGGACCGGCCCCCTGCTGAAAAAGTTTGCTGACCCCTGTTATAAACTATAGCTCAAATTTATTTTCACTTTATCGCAATCTTATTCCCTGATGTTTTCACAGAATCTTCATTCTTCATTCATGTCTCCTAACTTTGTGGATTTCAGCAGGGGTGGGCAAACAGCACAGTGTTAGTGGATAAATGTGTCTAAAATTCCACATTTGGACAATTCCTTTATACAGCCAACCAAAATGTCGCAAAATCATATGCAACTAATGCAAGCTTTTAAGTTTTCCAGAGCTCTTCAAAAAGGCTAGATGGCAAGCAAAAGGAAAAATAAAAAGGGTGGGGAGGAGAATACATATATTTGGCTGGTGGTCCAAACCATCTCTGTCTACATTTTGTAAGGGGCTTATGATGAAGTGAGGGAGCAAACATTCAAAAGGATGTGTGTGTTTTAGATGCTGCTCAGATATCAGGTTGCGTAGAGGTCTCTTAAGAAGCAGAAGCATACAATAATTATTCCCCTTTCTATGCAAAAACAAGAACCAGCCATTCTTTCTTTTTTAAAAAAACAACAACAACCAACAACTAGCATGACCTTAAATTAATTTCTATCTTTGTGAATACAATAACAATTTGTTGGTTTCCTGTTGTCCAATTCCAGACTTGTGTGTATCACTTAAGAATGGCAGACAAGTCTGGGTAACAGCTGGTTTTTGTATTCATGTAGCTAAAGGGACAGCCATTACATGTGTCCTTCTACTTTACGATATGTCTCAGTGCAACCCGATACCTGAATAGCACCTAATACAGCCCCATTATTATTATTTTTAAAAGAACATTATTTTCACAATTAATGAGTAGTACATACATCAGCTATGAATACATCCCCATTTGAATGTTAGCTGCCTCCTTGTACAAAATTCGAAACATAAGCAAAACATTTAAATAACATAACAATATGAATCTAAACAAATAATCATTAAATAAATAGGGGCAAAAACTAACCATAGATTAAAACATATACATAAAATACTTGGTTAAGCATAAATAATAGGTGGATAATAAAGGGATTAAAAGGGACTTGTTAAACAGCTATATGGGATGAGGCTTCAATGATACAGATCTTACAATATGGGACTTTATTTTATGACTGATTTGTACCATAGACCATCCTTCGACGAATGTCTATCATGGCAGTGCAGAATCTGGCGACTGAATATGTGACTTCTGGGCTTTCGTCCTGTAGTAATAGGGAGATGAACGCCCAGGGAACTTATATAGGACTTATATAGGACGGGTTGGATAAACCTGGCTCGAACGTCTTTATAATACTTGCAATAAAGAAGGGCATGTTCTGTTGTTTCCTGCTTCCCAGAGACACATGGACATTTCCTCTCCTCATAAGGTATCTTCTTGAATTGCTGAAGGGAGAGCCTGACAGCGGGCCAGGGTAAAAGCCCTTCGCTGTTTTGGTATTTCAAGATTAGCTATGTATGGCATTTGGGCAGTCAAGTATCTTCTAGTTTCACTAATTAGGAATTTTTGAGATCTGGCTAGGTCTACCTGTCTTTCTGTATACAGAACGACAGGAACAATGGTATTTCTGGGTGGAATCGTTGTGAAGGAGATAAAGAGATCAAAGTAAAGAGTTCAGAAATCTATGGCCAACCAGAGATCGTTCATTAATGCCAAGATTCTAGACTCAGACTTCAGAGTACCAATGTGTAGAAGATGCATAATTTCTGCACCTCTGCACCTCTCTTTTATGTTTCACATATAGAAACACACAGCCCAGGGCAGGCTTGCTTGAACCTCTTAACTCCTCCATTTTTAAATATAAGATGCTCAGTATTTTACATTTTGGCATCCCCAGGCAGAAGCTTCAACCAGGTTCGAGTATGTAAGACTCCACGCCTGGAGTTTTTTGTTATCTGCATAAATGGGTGCATGTATCAAAGGAAGAAATTCATTTTCACTTTGAGCTTAGCTGGGATTTGAATCCTACTCATTTTCTATGTATTGCTGCACATCTTGTTTCTTCCCTTACCAAAGCTCTCGTCCTGAATATAAACTACTGCTAAGCAATCACACTCTGATTCGTTTCATTAACCCACAATTTATGAAATTTGAGATACAGAATTTATGTTGCTATTTTTCAGGATATTGTGCTTTGTAGTTGTCACCTGGGGGATTTCCTGCGCTTTTTCTGCCCTTTTGCCATTTTCTGACAACTTTCTTTGCTTAGCAATTAAAGCTGCATTGAACAATAAAAATCTTAAAGATCTGAGTAAGCAGGCATAGGATTGTAAGGCAGGGGCCACACACACTGGTGATTTTACAATAACTGATCAGCAATGAAACAGCAGCAACAACATCATCTACTGTTACCAGCTTGTTTTGCCTTTTTGACTGGTGCAGTCAACATTTTATGGGGACTGCTTTGGTGCTGACACTATCATTGCTACACCACATTTAACAAGGTACAAATATCATCGCCTGTGCACTTCTTCCAGATATATAACCATGCCATCAATGCACAAGAAGCAGAAATACCCCTGAGTTGTACTCCATACTAACATTATCTAGTACACCAACAGCAAGCAAATGGAGAGCAATGGTATCAATAGCAATTGCAGTAATTTGCAGTAATTGTAATTCCAGTGGTAATATAAATAAAGAGGGAAATTAGATGAAGCATTGGTCTGAAGGAACATCACACATCAACTTTGCTGAAGCTAAGCGGGTCTGGATCTGGTCAGTTCCTGGATTAGACACTATCTTGCCATCATGGAAGAATGATGCATGATACGAAAGTCAAGTGTGTATACAAGGATCTTAGAAGAGTCTTGAACAGAATAAGAAAATTAGAAAGCCCAAGTGGTTCAATGAACTGCCCCAAAATGCATTATGACTGTCCTGTCCTGTCACCAGCTTTCATAATGGATGCCTACCTATTCCTTTGGGTGTGTGGTTGTTGCAGATCCTCACACTCAATCACCACCAGCGGGCGACCAGAACGCACATGGCCAGGTGACTGTTGGGGAAATTTCCCTGGCCACCTAGGTAGCTGGCTGGAGTTCCCACCAGTTCCTGCTTTTTAAATTGGCCAATGAGAGTCCTGCTCTGGAGGGTGTGCCTCACTGTCTGAAAGGCCATTGGCTGCCCGGCTGCCCTGGCAGCTTTGTCTGAACCACATAAAAAGCACATCAGGTCACATGAGGCATGATAAATGGAGTTGTAGTCCAAAAAACATCTGGAGGGGGTCAGGTTGGGGGAAGGCCAATTTAATAGTTAGCAGTTGGTCCAGATGTATTATTACTGAAGTTTCATAAAGGACCCCTTCACAAGTACTCTTTCTGAATTATTTCTTGAAACCAGGGGTTTGGAGACTCTGACATGAAAGGAAAAAGTGTTACCGATGTCACCTTTTAAGTTAGCCAATGGATTAAATGATTCTAATATCTGGCATAATGACATTCTGTATGGTCTAGATCACATTTGCGATAGTACATCTGACACCGTTGTAAACCCTGGAAGAATAAGGCTAAGAGAATAGCTTGCCTCCCCACCCCTTTAGCTTTAAACACATTACAGTTGTGAGTGTAAATCACTTGTCAGTCTATGGCAAATGTAGCAGTGTTATAATCTGAGTTAGGGGGAAAGGAAATAAAGTATAGATAATCTTTTTGGCCATATTCCTGGCACCATCATACATTGGAGACTGACAGGTCCTTCACTTGAGTGACAGGTGTCCTTTGAAATGCCTGTGAATCAGTATCTGTACAGACTGTTGAAATGCATATTTCCATCCTTATCGTAAAGGAATGGATGGGCAAGATAGGTGCTGTTAACATTGCAAATAGCTCCAGAATTATTCATTGTCAGCTCCAGGCAAAGAATAGGGGGAAAGTTTTATTATTCACCACGCACAATAGCAGGATGCTTAATGATTCTCAGTTACCCTGGCAGAATTGTCTGTCGACTTCAGGCACTAGCAATGGGTGACACAGGTCTGGCCAAGTGTTAGAGCAAGATCATACGTTCTGGTCCCATTTTAATTTCTAATACATTAATCTTTCCCTCACAGATGCACAATGAATATTCCACAGTCTCTTGTTTGTCAGAAGCTGTCTGGCTTTCATCTATTCAGGTGGTTTCATTGACTGTGAAAGCTTGCTTAAAAGGCCTGATCAGTCAATGACAACTGTCTCACAATAGCAGTGCGTAATGCTTCCTTTTTTTCTTTTCAGGCATCTGATAGACAACTTTGACACCTGATCTCTGGGGACCTCAGAGAGTCACTCAGAGTTCTTAAGAGACTTCCCTTACTTTATCATTCCAGAAAGAATTGTCACAGGTGAATGTATCGCACTTTCGCAGGAGCTGAACTCGACACCCTCCTCCCAAATCTATTTCATTTGTGCCGGTAGGTTCCCCCCCCCAACCCCGGAATTAAAATGGATTAAGTTGGCTTAATGCTGTTTTACAAGCAAGCTGCAAGCGCCACACTATTCATTTTTAATTTTAATCCTTTGTCTTAGCCTGTTAATTGCAATTGTTTTAAGTCCATTATCCCAAGGTGCACATTGTTGCTAGATGGATCCAAATGCTTGTAAGCTTTGTCCTTACTTTTGCAAATACTGACCCTTGAATTGTTAACTTAGTTGATGTCAGTGCATAACACCAGACTTGGGTGATTCACGCTTTTATTTTATTTTTTTTAAATCTTCTTGTGCCTAATTAAATAATAATCAGGGAGCAGGGAGTGTAGCAGAATTAATGTACCCCTAAGATTTTTTTGTTTTTGTTTTTGTTTAACAGAAGAAATGCCATGGTGATGCCGGTGAAACACATTTGTGTTTCAGCTTACACTGGGCTGGGAATTCTCTAGCTGCGCTGTAAAGTATAGCTATTTTTAAAAGTTTACAGAAACCAGATTCAGCACCTCCTTCCTGGGAACCCCTTCCCCCCCCTTTGCTGTCTATACTTGAGTTATAAACCAGACTGCCATATCTGAGGAGAGCACAAAACAACAGGAGCC
The DNA here is from genome assembly GCF_965207765.1 of Zootoca vivipara. Lineage (NCBI taxonomy): Eukaryota > Metazoa > Chordata > Lepidosauria > Squamata > Lacertidae > Zootoca > Zootoca vivipara. The sequence goes on from NC_142582.1 coordinate 30,297,089, forward strand.
CATGGGGAGAGGCAGAAACTGACAAATTGCCTTTTGTTTGACTAGGGATGCTCCCTTCACATTTCTTTCACTGAAATCTGCAGTGGAACCACCTGCGGCAAATTGCAGAGTGCGCAGCGTTCATCAGGCTCTGGATGTGACCTGCATCCCATCTGCTTATGAGTGTATTACAACTGGTTTGGGAATTTAATTCTAGGTACTTTTCATTGGGACCACAGCCTATACACATAGGGGACTTAACTCTTCCCTCCCCAGGCATGATCCCATATAAGCCACTCGCTGTATTGCGATTAGCGATTGCAGAGAAACTTCATAGTGGTAGCAATGGGAGATTAAAAAAAAATTTTTTTTTTGCATTGACCATTACCAGGAGAGGATATTTCCATCAGAATCACAGCTGGGTAAGGAAGAGTTAAACTGTGTTATGTATTAGTGTATATAGTTTTCCCTCAGGTCCTTGACAGTTGTTTTAGGAGGGAACTTTAGGAGGGAACTTTGAATTATGCTTGATACATTGTTTGAGCCAGCCTCTAAAAAGGAGGCCAGCTCGGCAATGCAGTTCAGTTCTGATCCAGCTTCCAAATAAAGAGCTGCTTTGGAGAGATTGCTGTGTCGTCTGCTATGCTTACCCACAACTTAACAAACTGCTTTCCCATTGGAAGTTCCTAAATAGACCTAGGATTAATTTAAAAAGAAAAACCCAGTTCATGGGATTCTGGGAAACTTAAGTGGCTCGGGGAGGGGGGAGCTCTCTGTTCTACTCCATAGCTTATACAGTATTTTTAACTCGGCAATTGTTTTGAACTTTGTTTCCTCACAAGCAACTCTATTGAGAAGCAAAGTTTTCACATCGGCATGCAAATGAGTTTTATTCTGGCTTAATTTCATTTAGAATTTGTATGTACCATACATTAATACTAGTTAGAGGGTTTGAACAAGGACTGGAGTTGTTCCCTGTACAAAACGCTGTTTGCTTCAAGCCCCTTTTTGGGTAGCTCTCCCTTCCAGTCCACCTCTCCATTTGGCTTGACTTACCTTTCCCCTTCATCCTTGCCTTTTTGCTTCTTGAAATTGCCCAGAAGCAGAAGCTCTAAAATACAAAGGTGTTCTTCTGGCATTTCCGGCCTGACTAGAAGCAGGAAGTCCTGTGTCTCAAGAAAGGAAATCAATTCTTGTGAGATTGCCAGCTCAGTTTTGCAGACCCAAGAGGATTGGATCGTTCTAATAAGGGCCTGATAATCCTTTTGCTGAAAGAGGCTGTGAACCTTTCACTAATTAGTGTAGCTATTAATACAGTATCATGTCACAAAGCTATAGGACTGAAACTCAGGGACTATGATTGGATGATATATGTACATAATAGAATTGTGCTAAATTCCCAAAAGAGTCCTATTCTAGACTTTAGTGGTGGTTGGGTGGATTGCCTTCTAAGCCAAGAGAACTATGCAACCATCCTCATTCTGGTTTTTGTCTTAAGCCTCAAAGTCTACATCTTTATCAAAAGGTTATTGTAAGTCAGCGGTGGTGTAACTGCATCCCTCCAGAAGGTCTTGGACTCAAATTCCAGTCTCCCCAGCCAGCCTGGGAGTTTTATCAGCCAAGTTGATGAGATGATAGATAGAATGGTTCTGGGAGTTCCACTCATTGTGGTGTTTGTGCACACTCATGAGCCAACCACATTTGAGATAAGAGGACACATTTTACTCTAGGCCAGGCATCCCCAAACTTCGGCCCTCCAGATGTTTTGGACTACAATTCCCATCATCCCTGATCACTGGTCCTATTAGCTAGGGGTCATGGGAGTTGTAGGCCAAAACATCTGGAGGGCCGCAGTTTGGGGTGCCTGCTCTAGGCCATATTGGTCTTTCATTTAGGTTTGGTTCAAAACCCCCCCCCCAATATCCATCCAGTGCAATTTCCTCAACAGGCACAGAATGGATGTGATGCTATCTCCTCTCTGCTTATTGTACATAGTGACCAAAATTGTGGAGGCTGACCTGCAGATGACCCATATTTAGGTTGTCCTTTCGTATATTATGGGAGCTAGACAATGGATTTTACTTCCCTTCTTATAATACTATGAGGATAGCACCAACCATGTATGCATTTAATTCTATACATGGAAAATGTGTCCATAATTTTTCAAAGGGTCTAAGTCTTCCATATCTAGGGCAGGGTAAATATTTTAAGAATCCTTATCTGCTTATTTTCCCTATGGAATGTAGTTATGAATGACTAGGTGAGGGAAAAAGGCTTTGTTGAACATTGCACTAAAGTTGGCCTCTATACTCCATAAAAGCTCATTATGCAAAGATTATGAACGTATAACAATGTGTTTTAAGTGGGTGGCAATGATCCATAAAATTGGTATGGCTAATTAACAGATCAAATCTTTATGAGGACTGGATCACTTTCCATACCCGTTGCTAGTTTAATTCCGGAAGTATTTTACTATCCACACATGTTTAGCAGAATTAAAATAACAGTATAAATGTTCAGTGGGATTAAAACAACACTGAAATGAAACCAAACAAAACGGGTTGGTTTTGCTAATAGATGAACAGAGAATCCCAGTGTTGATATAACATTACACAAAATCTAGAGCAAACACAGCCTGAATCCCAGTCTCATTTCACATGTAATTAACCTTTCTCAATCAAGCTAAGCATCCCTCACACCATCACCACCACCACCTCCTCCTCCTCTTCAGTACCTGCTTCCCTACTTTTGTGGAGATAAAAGACAAGCCTCCGTTCACAAGAGTAGTTCCATATCCAATGCTCATCATCTGTGTCTGGGTTACTACTCTTTCTCTGATGTTATTTAATTGCATCGTGTCCCATTGTATCTCAATAATTATATTCACTAATTCATCATTCACATATACTTCCTCTTCTCTTGATCCCAGGCTTTGGACTTTAAATGTTATGCCATTGCACACACCCATCCATATACATTAGATACTGTTAATCAAAAAAAGTGTGCCCACCTAAGCGCCAGCTTTAGAAAGTTACAGGTAGGTAGCCGTGTCGGCCTGGCGTAGTCGAAACGAAATAAAAAAATTCCTTCCAGTAGCACCTCAGAGAACAACTAAGTTTGTCATTGGTATGAGCTTTCATGTGCATGCACGAAGAAGTGTACCTGAAGACGTGTGCATGCACATGAAAGCTCATACCAATGACAAACTTAGTTGGTCTCTAAGGTGCTACTGGAAGGAGCTTTAGAAAGGCTCCAAAAGTAGCTGGCTTGTGGAATTGTGCCATGTATTATTAGGGTTATCCAGATGATCAGCTGAAACAATTCCTCTACTACTACTTTTTTTTTGTTTTTTGTTTTCCTGGAAAGGCCCGCAAGGCTAAATAGGAACCGCTACAGCGGGAAGGTAAACGGCGTTTCCATGTGCTGCTCTGGGGTCCCTTTACCTTTTTATATTCAAGGCAACATTCCAAACTGCAACACTTGGCCTTTTGGGGGAAAGAAATATTGTGTGTTGCGTGCCAAGAAGATGTTGTGTTTGTAATCCTTAATGGAAGACCTCTGGATCCCATGTAACGGGTGAGCTGATCAACCCTTCTAAAAGATCTGCCCTTAAAAATATGCTATGAAAGAAGGAGGCAGCTGGGAGAATTCCCAAAAGCCACTTCACCAAAGATCCTTCCTAGCCCTAATATTTATTTATTTATTTAATTTGTATACCATCCTTCATCTGAAGATCTCATGGCAGTTTACAACATGATCTATGATAGATCTTTTCATTTGTTTATGGAATATCTATGTTCCACCTGGGGTACAGACTTCTCCTCCTCCTCCCCATTTTATTCTCACAGGTCAGGTGAGGCTGAGAATGAGTGACTGACCCGAGGTAATCCAGTGAGCTTCATGGCTGAGTGGGGATTTGAACCCTGGTCTCCCAGGTCCTAGTCCAGCATTCTAGCCACTATACCACACTGGCTCTTTCCCTTTCTTCCCTTGCCAGTAGAGCAGAGCAGGCCTTGCCTGGTGATGGAGTAGAAAGAGTTGGGTGTAGCTGGGCAAGGGGAGCTGACTAAGATTCTGGATGGAAAGGCTAAGAGATATAGCCAAATTCAACATCATGAGCATTGTCTTCTCCAAGCTTTTAGACTAGCTTTTCAAGATGCTGATCGCTTGCAATGAGTTGGGGCATTTTTAATCAAAGGGTTAGTGTAACACTAATAATTCCCCCCAAAGTAAGACAGACAGAGTTCAGCAGGTCTTACTCCTAGGTAAATGTGAATAGGATTGTAGCCTTTAAATATATATTTTTTAAAAACTAAGCAAAGCAGCAGACATCTTTCCCCAAAGCTCTTCCCAAGAGCTTTGAAATAGTGAAAAGACTCCTATAAAGCCCTTTTCTACTCTAGAAAATGTTCAGGATAAGCATTTCTAATTTTGCCAAGAAAAAAAAGAGAATGTCTCTGTCATCGCATGCATGACCCAGGGACTGACACAAACAAGAGCTGAGCTTTCTGGAACATGAAAAAGATGAGATACTAACTAGGATAAAGAAGGGCTGGAATTGAAGTACATGACAATTCCTGGCAATCTATATGGAGGTTGCCAAAGGAAACTAAACTCACTAACAGAACTGCAGTTTTCCTCCTACTGCATTGTCCATGTGTTTAAGTAATAACTACATTCCTTTTCTAACTATTTTGATAGATTTATCTTGCTATGCCTTGGTAGTACAAATGGACTAGATATAGGCACCTTATTTCAGCAAGTAACACTTGTCTTTGCATTTAATTCTCTTGGCAAGGTCTTTGGTTTTTTTGGGTTTGCAAAGTCTGTGCAAGTTCTTGCCAAATTCATATGAAAGATAGACTCTCGTTTGCATGAATTTTGGATGAGGCACCTTGTTTTTTTAAAAAGAAAGAAAATGTTATGCTTTCTCCTGCTTACAGCCGCATGCAGAAAGCACACACACAACGGTAAACAACAACAAGATCATCTCCTTCCCACATCAGAAGTGTACAATCTACCTATTTCTCTTACGTGTGTGATGAGCAGAGAATGCTTCTCTTGCTGCTGAAACTTGACTCTCAGGAGTGTTGTACCATGAGTAAACTGATGATAAAGAATGCTTTCAGTCTGGAATAAGTGTTAGTCACTTACTAATTGATTTTATATCTACTGCTTTTTGTATTTTTACTGTTGCTGCGATAATTGCTTTTATTTCAATTGTTTCTGATCTGTTTTATATGGGTTTTATGGTTCTCTTTTGTAAGCTATCTTGAAAATCTAGACTTAAATACACATTCTCAAATAAAACAAAAAACTCTTCTTCTTCTTCTTTTTAAAAAAGAGGCTGATCTGTTGTCAACTGTGGTTTGGTCATGCCTATATGAGTGGCCACTGCAATAAGGGGGCAACAGAGGATATTGATTTGCATTAAATTCACATATCCTAATTTATATATACAAAGGCAAAATTAATTATCATAATGTAACTAAGAGTTAGGGTGGCGCTGTGGTCTAAACCACAGAGCCTAGGGCTTGCTGATCAGAAGGTCGGCAGTTCGAATCCCCGCGACAAGGTGAGCTCCCGTTGCTCGGTCTCTCCTCCTGCCAACCTAGCAGTTCGAAAGCACATCAAAGTGCAAGTAAATAAATAGGTACTGCTCCAGCGGGAAGGTAAATGGTGTTTCCGTGCGCTGCTCTGGTTCGCCAGAAGTGGCTTAGTCATGTCTGTGGACAAACACCAGCTCCCTCAGCCTATAGAGCGAGATGAGAGCCGCAACCCCAGAATCATCCGCGACTGGACCGGGGTACCTTTACCTTTAACTAAGAAACTATCTGAAGAAGTGTGCATGCACACGAAACACTATCTGAACACTATCTGAAGAAGTGTGCATGCACATGAAAGCTCATACCTATGACAAACTTAGTTGGTCTCTAAGGCGCTACTGGAAGGATTTTTTTAATTTTGTTTTGACTGCATCAGACCAACACGGCTACCTACCTGTAACTTTAACTAAGAGTTAGGGACTTCCCTTGTATGTGGAGACATGCTCTGATGGATTGAGCGGATGAGACCAATAGTAGGTCCAACAGTCAAGAAGACAGTTTCTGACCAAGTTGTAGAGGGAAGTGAGGGGTGGATGGGACTTGTCAACCTGGGAAGGTAGCCCATCTAAGAGAAGGAAGACCCTGACCCTAACTCTCCACTGCCTGGCAGTATACCTTTGGGAGAAAAGAAAGGCTAAGGAGTAAACTCTACACAAATCCAGAGTGGAGTCCTAAGATGGTTGGATGGTACCCTGTATGCCTGCAGCCAAGCTGGTGCCAAATGTATTGCTCTGCTTTCCTTTGAACCATATTAATGATGCCCAGAGGTCATCTGGGCAGCTAGGACCTCCATACACACACTCTCAGGCTTGTGACCCGGGGAGGTTACTTTGGTGCTGCTAAGGTAGTGGTTTGACTTCAACCTCTAGAGACAGGTGGATGCCAACAATAGTTTGCCACTCAGTAGCAATTATGAAATGGACACTGGAGCATCTTTAAGGAATATTAAAGACCTCCATACACACTGCTCAGGCCTGCGCCCCAGCAAGGTCACTTTGGTGCTGCTAACACAGCAATTTGGCTTCACCGCTGGAGGTGCAATGCACTGTCAATTGAGAGAGATGAATGCCAACAATTAAGAATACAAGTATCTCACCATAGTGGGGAAAGCTATGACAGGGTGACCTTTGTGCCTGCCCAGGTGCTGCTACCATAGGGTTGCAATATGTCCTCTCCATCCTCTTTTTTCAAGGGTAGAGTCATGATAGCAATCCATAGTCAAAAGTAGAAGTCGGCAAATGTGCCCTCTTTTTTGCTCTTCAAAATATGGCAACCCTAGAACTGTTGATGGGCAACTTCAAGGCCCCTCCTGCTCTCTCTTCTTGGACCAGATAGCCCTTCAAATCAGGGACTCCTTCAAACAGAGGACTGTCCTTTATTAAGCAGGAGCCATTGCCACCCTTAGCTTGCGAATGAAGCTATGACACAAGGTTTATGGTTACCCCAGTTTATATATATCCACAGCTCATATCTATGAGGTTTCTTCCGTCAACTTTTTTAGCTAATTCATACTGGGAATGATCCAGCCAAAGGTAACTGTTTTTAAGTTTCTTCAGTGGAATAAAATGAAATGTGCTTAACTCTCCCACTGAAATCAAGAGGAATTATGAGTGGATGATAGGCTAGGCCCGTGTTCGTTGCTACTTATGTTGTTGTGGTAACTAAACATTTGAACTGATTTTTTTCAGTTGAAATTTAGGTTACTGATTAGTGGGGTCAAATCAAGTTAAATTGAAGAACTCTGACTTTACTGGTTGTGGAAACCAGCCAACATCAAGGACATCTGGGCACCACAGTTCAAGAAGGATACTGACAAGCTGGAACGTGTCCAGAAGAGGGCAACCAAAATGGTCAAAGGCCTGGAAACAATGCCTTATGAGGAATGGCTTAGGGAGCTGGGCATGTTTAGCCTGAAGAAGAGAAGGTTAAGGGGTGATATGATAGCCATGTTCAAATATATAAAAGGATGTCATATAGAAGAGGGTGAAAGGTTGTTTTCTGCTGCTCCAGAGAAGCGGACACAGAGCAATGGATTCAAGAAAGAAGATTCCACCTAAACATTAGGAAGAACTTCCTGACAGTAAGAGCTGTTCAACAGTGGAATTTGCTGTCCGACAGTGGAGGTCTTTAAGCGGAGGCTTGACAGCCATCTGTCAGGAATGCTTTGATGGTGTTTCCTGCTTGGCAGGGGGTTGGACTGGATGGCCCTTGTGGTCTCTCCCAACTCTATGATTCTATGATTCTATATACCCTGTGAGCCGAAACAACAACTCGGCTAGCTCAAATTGTCGGCTGCAAATGTAGTGTTGTTTTTCAAAAAGCCCATTTTAAAAATGTATCATTCTTAATCACAGAACCAAAGAAACCACAAGTGCCAAATTCAGCAGCACTCTTTCGTCCTGAATTAGATAACATTACTGGGAGCAGGCACCATTCTTGTGGGAATGAATGCATGAAAATAGGGTTTTGCATAACAATGTCAAAATCATAACTCTGAAAAGAGCTCGCTTAGTTAGAATAAAACTCAAGTGGAATATTGATACAGTTATCTTTGAAGACTTCATAGATGCTTTGTTACGATGAATTGTATAATAATATCTCTTACAAGGCGCGGGGGGGGGGGGGAGACGGGAGTTCCATAAAGTATCCAGGCGCCCAGACCAGATCCCACACCTGCTTTTCCTGGGCTCGTGTTTGTTTTAGGTAAAGGTCACTCACAACTGGCCCTTTGAGACTTTTGGTATTGGAAAAGCATAAAGGAGCACTTGCACGAAGGACCTTAGGTAAGGTCACTTTTGAAACTATGAGGTTATGAATGGCTTTCCCCATATAACATAAAAAACCAAGCCACAGCTACATATTACAGGTGCCCCGTATCTTAACACCATGTACATCAGTCTCATACTCTCTACCACCTCCCTTATATTTAGAAATGCAAAATTGACTCATAGCATATGGTTTGCATAGCAAAATTGACTCATAGCATAATGGTTGCATTGCCTATATCCTCAGCATGACCACCACAGCAGCCAAAGGAGTGTAGTGGAGCTCAAGAATTTCCACAAAATGTTCCCACATCCCTACATTTTGCAAAGCCAAATTCACAGGAGAGAGAGAAGGATTGTCAACCATAATGCTTAGTTCCAGTGTGCAGCTTAAAAGACAACAACATTACTTTTTTTTTCACAGCCATTGCACTTTAATTGAAAAAAAAAGAGTAAGATCCATCACCCCAGTGTTTAAGCAACTTGGTCCCATATTGTCTTTTTATATTCTTGAAAACCCTGCCTACTTTTTATTTGCCCGAATCCTCCTCCAATACATATTTCTAAATGGCTCTGTTTATTGATGTGGTTTTTATTCTTGTCTCTCTGCCACTAGGCTCTACTATTTGTGATGCTGTTTATCAAGAAACACCATGCGAAAGTTAATAATAACATAATTTAGAGCAATAATTACATTTTTATTCAATAGCTTTGGGAAAACACTGAGTTGAATAATGAGATAAAAATGAGTGTCTTGGTTCTAACAGGACATTAATCAACATATTAACTGTGTAGGCAAACTGATTTGAGGCTGTTATGGCTTAATTTGTCTCAAAATCATTATTTTTAATGTATTGCATAATGTACTTTAAAATATGTGTTGAAGTGATTCTATGTATGCATTAGTTTTCTGCAGAATGGATTTTCCTCTTTATTCTGCCTTGAATGATAGCTTTTTATGGTATACAGTATAAAATCGATATTCCTGAAGCTCTGGCATTTCAGAGTCAGGTTAAAAATAAAACAAAATGAATCCTAAAACATATTTCCCTAAACCTTGATTCAACTACAGAGGCTGCAGGGGTTTCACGGCTGCTGTTCACATTTGGCATCGAGGAGCTGACTTTCTTTCTCTTCATACGAAAACCACATCATGTCGTTTGATTGCTCTTTAAGTTCTCTTGAAATGGTGTTGCAATTTTAAGCAATGCACCCTAAATGTTTACAAAAGCCTCCCAAGGGAGGGGCAACAAGATCTGCTGTACTGTTAATTGCCAGTTTATTTAACAGAAGGCTAAAGCAGAGGTGTGCCACTGCAACACACACCCCAACCACTTGACTGTGCCGCATGAAGGAAAAAGCTGTCCAGGGGCTCTGAAAATGTATTCTAAAACTGGCAACAATATAGGGGAAGAAATGAATGTGCCAGTCCATCATGTGGGCGTTTGGGAACATAGCAGTGCATTTACCAGCTGCTCCCCAAAAGTGCACCATTGCACCATCTGAGACTTGGCTTCCTTCACATAGTTGTGTCCATGAGGCCATACTCTCCAACATATCCCTAATGAAAATAGGGACATCCTATAATAATAATAATAATAATAATAATAATAATAATAATAATAATAATACCCCATCCATCTGACTGGGTTGCCCCAGCCACTTTGGGCGGGTTCCAACATATATAAAAACATAATAAACATTACACATTAAAAAGCTTCCCCGCACAGGGCTGCCTTCAGATGTCTTTTAAAGGTTGTACAGTCATACCTCTGTTTAAGTACGCCTCGGTTTGAGTATTTTCAGTTTAAGTACTCCGCGGACCCGTCTGGAACGGATTAATCAACTTTCCATTACTTTCAATGGGAAAGTTCGCTTCAGGTTAAGTACGCTTCAGGTTAAGTACGGACTTCCGGAACCAATTGTGTTTGCAAACCGAGGTACCACTGTATAGTTACTTATCTCCTTGGCTCGGGGGTTGCATAACTCCGTATCCTCCAATATTTCTCGGGTGAAAATAGGGACGTCCTAAAGAAAAGCAGTACATCCCAGGATCAAATCAGAAACTGGGAGACCTTCTGTAAATCTGGGAGTGTCCCTGGAGAATAGGGACACTTGTGAGGTCATACCACATGGCTGAGCTAGCCTAGTATGTGTTCTGTGCTACAGTGTTGGAAATCTCAGAACCAGAAGCACACATGTAGCCCATATATGGCCGATGGAGAGAAGACACACTGCAACATTATTTTGCTATCAACAAGATGCTTTGTCGTAATGTGAGGTAGGGCTGATTGGCCAATCATGCCATTGGAACATGACTCTAGCTGACCCTTCAGCCTAACTCTAGGCTACATAGGTGGATAGGATATTGCAGCCTCTGTAAAGAGCTGCCATAGCTTCATCAGACCAATGGTCTATCTAACTCAGTATTACTTACCCAGACTTGCAGCAGCACTAGCCAGTAGGTAACTTTCTGCAGCCCTGCTATCTAAGATGAACGCAGGGACTTTCTACTAATGATGACTGCACTCTAACACCACTGACTCCTGACACTCTTCCTAGGATGCCATAGCGTTTTCATCTTCTTGACTACAAAATTGCTTTGTGTTCTTCTCTCTCCCCTGTGCCCCCCTCTTTTCCTTCTCTTGGCTGTGGATTTGGATGAATGATGTGGTGGCACAATAGCCAAATTGGTAAGCGCTCAGCAATTTGATACTTAGCAATGCTAATGTCAGATGCCAGACAAACTGGATGTCAAACAAAGACCAGCGCGGCTTAAGCATTCCATGTGATGTGCAGAGCTGGCTTCGGCGAAGCATTTCAGAAGACAATAGTCTAATGTATGCTGGAAAGCTGGTCGGGCCACTTCATGTACAACATGAAGAAGCAACGAGACGTCGTAAGTGATGGTTTTCGATGGCAGAGAAACAAAGGGAAGGACAGGATTGCTTTGGTCAATTGCTAAGCCCCACTTCCCTGTCCTCCTATATAATTTGAGGTGTGATATTCTATTGGGATATTCCTGTTTTTGTTTCCTATATATCATGTGGATATATGCATATGCAATCCATGTAAATAATATGCAAAGGGGTCGGGGAAAGGCGCAATCACTCAGCAGTGCTCATCAGAGCTGAGAAAGAAAATGGTGCAAGACCTCTCAGATCAGGAAATCTCAGGCAGGCATTTCTGTTTGTTGTTACAGGGTCAGCAGGCTCAGTAGTTTCAGCATAACCCAACACATTCAGATGGAGTTTTGCTTTGCTTATAGCACTGGTAGTGAGAGCATTGGAAGCTCATGGGAACAAAAACCAAGGCAATCAATAGTGAAGGTGTAGTCCACATCTCTTTTAAAAGACGAAGTTAATTCCATTGTACTCAGTGGCCTGGTTTGGACACAGTGCTAAACTATGGTTTAATATTCAGGGCGTGAACCTTGGGCTCATGTGCTCCACCCTCCCCCTCCTGCTCTGGCATGGCTGCAAGACAGATTTGATTTCTCATTAACCACAGGCAGAAATGGGCCAATCTTTCCATTTCTGTTTTTCTCTGTTTCTCATTTTCCCAGTCTTAAGTTCTCTTCCACATTTTTGCATCTTTTAAAAAAAGTTCTCATGAAAATTTGGCAGGATTTTGCATGCATTTTTGGGGTATGCAATTTAGCCCACTATACACATTCTTGCAGACGCGGGTGGCACTGTCTAAACCACTGAGCCTTTTGTGCTTGCCTATCAGAAGGTCAGCAGTTCAAATCCCTGTGACGGGGTGAGCTCCCGTTGCTCTGTCCCAGCTCCCACCAGTTCGAAAGCATGCCAGTGCAAGTAGATAAATAGGTACCGCTGTGGCGGGAAGGTAAACGGTGTTTCTGTGCACTCTGGCTTCCATCACGGTATCCCGTTGTGCCAGAAGCGGTTTAGTCATGCTGGCCACATGACTAGGAAAGCTGTCTGTGAACAAATGCCAGCTCCCTTGGCCTGAAAAGTGAGATAAGTGCCGCAAGCCCATAGTCGCCTTTGACTGGACTTAACCGTCCAGGGGTCCTTTTTTATAATATTTTTAATTAATTTTCACAATAAACAAAATCATTACATTAAAGGGAAAAAACCCATAAAAACCTTAAAATAAAACATTTAAATCAACTGTAAACACACTTAATATTAAACCCACATTATGGGACCCCTTTACCTACCTTTAACCCATTTTTGCAAAACAGTTTCCCCCAATATAATGTATTTTTGTATGTTATTTTCATTTTTAAGCAAACTATACTGTTGTATAATTATTTCTGCATATATTACTTGGCTGAAGACCTACATTGTAAAATTTGGAGAAGTGCCAGTTTCTAAGGATGACTGCGTTTCAGTTTTTGCTTCACTTCAGAAAGTGCAAGTTAGGTTTGCCTTCAAATGCGAACTCTCATGCCTGACCACAGTTTATAGTTACATCTAAGTCCTATACAGTGGTTAATCTTAACTATGGTTTAAGGAAATAAACCATGGTCGTAAAGCCTGAGGTTGGCTTGTTCCAAAAAACCATAGTTAAAATTAACAACAGCTTTTTTCTTGATAAACCACAAGTTTGGACATATTGATAAACCATGGTTAACTAGAAATGGAAATAAAAGATTCCAATCTTTTCCTTATGCTGGAGGAAGATGGAAGCAGATGATGAGCCCAAAAGGAAACAATACTTTTATGAATAAATCTTGAACCCTACTTTTATAGGATCTTGGTTGCCAATGTTATCAGCTAATCAATTTCTAATCACTCATGAACTTTAGGGTCCCAGTTTTGTAAGATATTCTTTAAAATACCATTATTATATTTTGCCTGTCCTTCCCACTCTGAAAACTAGAAGGGTGTGGGGCTAAAATGACCAGGAGGCTAAATTAGCGACCAGATTAATCATCATCACCATGAGGTAACCAGATACACATCATTATACTGTTGTTGTACCCCACAATGAGGAAGGGAGACTGACAGACCACTGTGTTCCCATGGATGGCAAGAATACCGAGAAATAACAATCAGATGGAAGTGAGGAGGTTGTTGTGAAACAGGACCCAAAGTCTTGCCAAATGTTGTAATCTCATGGAGAGCCAAAATCTAGTTTTGCATGTGCGAAGCTCCATGAGGCAACCTATTCAGCAAGAAGCTGCTTCCACGAAACTAATAAGTAAAAAGGATAGCTCATGTAATCAATCATGAACTCATAGAATTGTAGAGTTAGAAGGGTTCACAAAGATCCTATCATCTAACCCCCTTCAGTGTAGAAATCTCAACCAGATGATACATGAGATATGCTGCTCTGGAAACCAGTGTGATGCCCTCAACATGTCTTAGTCCCAGACTGCTTAGCTAGCAAGGAAGAAGCAACTTTTCCAAGTACACATAGCACAAATGGGTACGGATGTCTGTGTGTCCCTATCATGAGCCACCAGGCATTTCACCTGACTATTTGACAACAAGCGTTTGATGGGTGCAGTTAAACGGCCTCGGCCCAGTATACCTAAAGGATCGTCTCCATCCTCATCGTCCAGCCCGGACACTGAGGTCCAGCGCCGAAGGCCTTCTGACGGTTCCCTCACTGCGAGAAGCCAAGTTACAGGGAACCAGGCGGAGGGCCTTCTCGGTTGTGGCACCAGTCCTGTGGAACACCCTCCCATCAGATGTCAAGGAAATAAACAACTACCTGACTTTTAGAAGACACCTGAAGGCAGCCCTGTTTTAGGAAGTTTTTAATGTTTGATGTTTTATCGTGTTTTGGTTTTGAATATTCTGTTGGGACCTGCCCAGAATGGCTGGGGAGGCCCAGCCAGTGGGGTGGGGTATAAGTAATAAATGATGTTGATGATGATGCAGTGATGCAGCTGTCCATTCCTAGGCATTTCTTTGTTGGCTCTGCAAACATTATAACCAGACTATTAATTACACAGCATTTCTTTATTTTTCTTTTCTCATTTTCAGTCCTCCTTCCTCCCGATTATGAGAAATTTAAAATAAAAGCTTGAAAAGCCATTACAAGACTCCACAAAGCGATTAATATTTTCCATCAAGAGCAAATGATCTCTTTCATTTGTGCTATTTTTTTAAAGACAGTCTCAACACTACTCACAACATATTTCTATAGAAATATCCAGTCTAGAGCTATTAGGGAATTTTCTTAAGAACACAGAAGATTAGGCACTCAAGAACGAAGGGGTAAAAAAAAAAAAATACATAGAAGAGAGAAGATGGATAAAATAGTTTTAACTAATTCTCCCAATCATTTTTATTTCCCAACATCAATCTTGTGGTTAGGTAAAATTCTGAAAATGGAAATCCGATAATTATGGAAAAAGTGAAATAAAAATATAGTATTGTCTTTGGCTTGATAATAATGTGGCTGTTTAACACTGGCTCACATAAATGAATTTAAATCAGACGGAATTCCTCCCTCTTTATCCCTAGTGAGATAAACATGGTTTGTCACATTGAGAGAATATTCTATAGCATAGGAATAATCAGAACACATTGTTGGCTCCAATTTTCCATCATTTTATTTTTTCAATATCAAACAAAGGTAAAGCCAGCTAAACAATTTAGTCATAGGCAGAAGGAGAATTAACTGTATAATGCAAGCTGCTTTGGAGAAGTAAGAGGCAAAAGGGAATGCTGCTTGCATTAAATCATATTGTTCGCTGCGCTTTACCAATGCTATAGAAATCACTTTGATTTTCATTGTTAGGTGCTTTACATGTTGCTTGTATTAAGCAAATGCGTTACTTGTCTCCCTGTTCCCCCCACAGCAGATCCGCACGGCCTTTTGAAAGGAAGCTGAACTCTCACGGACAAAGACTGATGCTTCATCCATCTGACATGTCACACCAACAAATGGGGTTTTTTTGTGCGCTCTGTCAGTGTCTTAATCAGAGTTGTCACACCAGGCCCACACAGTACCTTCCCTGCTCTGAAAGCCCGTCCAGTACTTAATCCTTCAACTTGTATATGTTGTACAGACAATCAGATGAGGCCTGATAATACGTGTGATTTACATGCTTCCTGTCGTCGCTCAGATTTGTCACACGTCATTGAATCACCCACTCCCCCCACATACTGTCATCCTTATTTCAAAACATGTGAGGAAAGCCCTGGGCCCGGTTTAAGGCTTATTTCACCTCCTGGGTTCTTGTGGTTTTAGTTCTTTGATAGCAAGTAAAATAGCTTAGCCTTTTTCTAAACGATGTGGCTAGCTGTACTTTTTTCTGATACGGAGAATTATAACAGATGGATTAAGCAAAGTGATTATGTTGAACTATCGCCTCAGGATGGTAAATCTGGCAGTGATTAAAACATACACACACACACAAATACAGGGTTGTATCCAACTAAAGGTATACCCATTGAAATTAATGAACTTAAGCTAGTCAATGCAATTGATTTCAATGAACACACTCAGCCCAAACAAGGAGTTCGGTCCAGAGACGGTGATTGTAAGTTACTAACAATGATGTGTTACAGAGAGGACTGTATATGAAATTGTGGCTACCCTACAAGCATTGCATTTCAGGCTCCGAGTAGTGAACTCTCAAATGACAATTCAGAGCATAATCTGCGACAATATACAGAGCAGTATATTGTCAAAAACCTAGTCAGTTTGTGACATGATCTCTTCATCAGTGGCTACTGAGTATGCTTCTTTAGGATTGGCAAATAGGGATAAAAATGAGCCTTTCCCCTTGCAAACACATAGATGCCGAAGCAAGGATAGCACTCTTACCAGGGGCAGCTCATGTTGAGATTGCAAGGCTGGTGGGATGGTTCGCTTGACTACCACTGCTGAGCAGTGAGTGAGGAGGTGAGAAAGACTCCATGCCTTTAGTGCAGGCATCCCCAAACTTCGGCCCTCCAGATGTTTTGGACTACAATTCCCATCATCCCTGACCACTGGTCCTGTTAGCTAGGGATCATGGGAGTTGTAGGCCAAAACATCTGGAGGGCCGCAGTTTGGGGATGCCTGCTTTAGTGGCAGTGGGGGCACTGTGCTGTAGCATGGCCGCTAATGCATAATCAAAACTGAGAACAACAAAAGAAAACACAGATTGGCCTATGCTAACATATATGTCAAGATGAAAATTTAGACATTATTTTAGGATCCACTAAAAGAATAGCTTGGGTGGATTATCTGTCATCTGGGGGATTCAAGAGAGCTGTGCTTGCAGGATTGTGGCTTTTGTCGCTACATTGCCTGTGAACCCACTCCCCACTGCATTTTTCTCAATAATATTCTGTTTATACTAGTTATGCAAGGTCCCTTTTCCCATCTGACTTTAATCATGAGCAGAAGAGAGTGAGATCTCTGCAGAGAAAATTCTCCCCTACAGCATGGCTAAGGAGGGGGGGGAGAGAGATAAACGAAAACTCCCGATTCCAAAGAAAACTACTGCCCAAATAATTTGTGCACTATTATGTGGATGATCCTGAAGGTCAGTAAGCACATTTGCACAGAAGACATATATGGCTATAGGGAACTACCTCTTCTTTAGCATAATAAGAGTTTGCATATTGCTGTCAGGAGGAATTTGCACAAGGACATATTCTCTGGCAGGTAATAGTAAGCAAATTCCTTAGGATCAAAAGGGGAATCAAATGAAAATAATGTTTAAGGGAATAAAACAGCTTGGGAAGTGGGCTAGCTGTGAGCCAGTGGTACAATTGAGTATGAAATCCGTGAAGAAATGGGGCATTTCCACTGACTAATTGGATTCCTTTACCTAGACTAGGTGAATCATTAGATTCAAACTTATACAATGGTGCTGCATGGCACTGTGCTGTTGGGTTGGCAGTGAAATTCTTTGCTGGTACACCTGAATCCAGACACGAAAGAGCACACATTATGAGCAACCAGCAAACTGCACATGATGAGGTCTTCCCTCCCCAATAGTTCAGCATCCAAGTCAGCTGCTGTTGGTGATGATGAGGGCAGATGGGCTTCAGAACTGGAGCCACTCCATGGTCTCCTGGGTGGGATGAATGGGTGCAGGGTGTAGGAAGGAACACAGGA
Organism: Zootoca vivipara; assembly: GCF_965207765.1. NCBI lineage: Eukaryota > Metazoa > Chordata > Lepidosauria > Squamata > Lacertidae > Zootoca > Zootoca vivipara. Next base: position 30,314,478 of record NC_142582.1, read on the forward strand.
AGGTGCCTTATATTGAACCAGACCATTGGTCTATCTAGCTCAATACTGGCTGGAAGCTGTCCAAGGAATCAGACAAGGATGTTTCCCAGTGCTACTAGGAACTGCTAAGGATTGAACATGGGTCTTTTTGCATGTAAAGCATGTACTCTACTACTAAGATAAAGGCCTTTCTTGAAAACTCCCTTTGGTTGGGACTTGAACACACAGCCCCTAAGCAAGAGGTCACTGTGTTTGGCACAGTTGGGGGTAGGGAGGAGAGATTCAATAGTAATGTTCTCTCACCTGTCGACCACGGTCCAATGTCTGTCATGGACACAAGTAGCCTATCCAGTAATAAACATTTGCCTATCTGTTTCTCTAAGACTGTACACACACCATACACTTAAAGCATATGCCCCCCCCCAAAAAAATAAATCCTGGGAACTATAGTATGCTAAGGATGCTAGGAATTGCAGCTCTCTGAGAGGGGTAAACAACAATTCCCTTTGAGGGAAATCATGTGCTTTAAGTGTATGGTGTCCAAATAGCCATTCCAACATTATCTTTTGCCACACTCAAGAGTGTTTCAAAAGACAGAAGTTTTGTTATGACAGTTTTGGTAGTGGAATTTCCAGGGGAGGGAGGAGCGATCTATTTCCAATATTATTATCTTTTCCCAATAGTGAGTGGAAATGCAGTGGGAGAAGCTGGGAAGTGGAATACCAAGGGGAGGAAGAAGTTGAAGCAAAAAGATATTAAACAATTTAATAACTTAAATTGGGACCGGCAAGAACTGGAGATTTACCCAGTCCACCTTGAAATATCATGGGTGTTTCATTATTTTATATGTCACAAAATGCCCCCACCCACCCAAGTGTAGGCAGAGAACACCCATACGTTAAAAGACTATTGAGGGGAACAGTCTCTGTACATTCTGCCCCAGTGATCTTGCAAGCTTAGGCTCTCGCAATGATTTTCTCCAAGTATATAGTTCTTTACCTTTTTCCCATGGTAGCAAAATGGCAGCCATTCACTTACATGGGAGAAAGCAAAGGAATGGAGGGTTATGGCTGAACACCAATGCCTGGAACTAATTTTTCATCAGCTGTGACTCAAACTGGAGCCCACTTATTTTGTCTAATTCAATATAACTGATGGAGATCACTGGGTTGTATCCAATCAGGACCTCTCTGCCGTTGGGAAGGCTCTCTGGTCCAATAGAGCCATCTGTCACTAGATCAGGGGCTGAAGGGATCTCCTCCCGCACCCCTCTCAAACCTGCTCCAGATTGTTTGGTGACCTTTCAGAACAGCATGGGAGGTGGAATGGAGAGCTGCCAGGGTGGAGAGGGGATCGTGGAAGATCCCCCTAAATCCTGTCCCGCTGACAGAAGGTTCTGCTGAATCCAAGAGCTTTCTGTCGGTTACAATCCACTGAGAATTTCACTAGTGCGTGGCTGCTAATTCTGTCAGTTCATTTTCACGACCCTGTCCCAGGTTTCATTCCTTGGTCATTCAAAAGCAGAAACTATCTTTTATTTTATATCAGAAATGAGGTGAAATGTCCTACATTTAATAATATCCAAATTATACTTTATGATTACAAGGCCAATAAATGGAGACTGTATCCCTGAACTGCCTCTGATCCTTTCCTCTCTCTTACCATCTTTTAAGTGTACATATTCAGTTAGCTTAGCCGTTTTAGCAATCCTCCATGTTTTAGCAATTCGGTCTTTCAAGGCTGGGTGTTTATGCTCACTCCATTTACTTGCTATGATTTTTTTTTCTGCAGTCAGTGAGTTCCAAGCTCCTTCTTAACACTCTTCATATATCTAAGCAAGGTGACCAACAGATTAAGGAGCAAAGCATGTTTAATCACCAAGCCAACCGTACAGAACATCCCTCCAAAATAATTTAATTTTAAGACAATCCCATCATATATGAAACAAATCAATCTGCATTAGTCTGGAAACTCTGTCAACATTCATCATTACTGTAGGAAACAGCTCAGAAAGGAATTGGATGTCGGGCTGCCTATGAAAATACTTTTGAAACTTCAGTAGGCATAGAATTCAGCAGGCACAGCCTATTTGGATAAAAAAATCACATCAGGGTTTAAAAAAGCTTCGCCGAATGTCAGTTCTGTTTAAATCTTGAGATCTAGGGGGCTTGAGATCTAGGGGTTTGAATAAGCAGCTTCTCATCAGCTGACAGTGACAACTACTAGAGAGAAGTCTCTCTCTTCCTCTCTCAGCCATGGTGCCCATTTATGGAAAGCCCTCTGCCTGATGCCTATGCTGTTTTCATTTAGGCATCAGGAGAAACCCCTTTTTATTCTCCCAGGCTTTTAAAGTATTCCAGGCATTTTAAAATCTTGCTGACTAGCTGTTTTTAATGTACTGGGTTTTTTTCCCATTCTTGTTAATTTTGCTGAGCTCAAAAGGTGTTTCAAAACCAACCCTAAAAACCCTAAACGGTAAAATTGTTGTCTTTTACGTGCAGATAGCGCCAACCCTTTGGTTAAACATTCCTTGGCAAGCTGTTTCTGAATTATTTCCAGTTGAATTATCTGAAATCAATAATGATTGAAAAATGTGAGATAACAAACCTTTCCATGTTTTTCCTCATATATATTAATGATTCAAAAGGAGTCAATTTTGTTTCTATTTTCCCAGTATTTGCAGCAGCAATTCTGTTTTCATTTTGTTGTTGTTTAGTCGTTTAATCGTGTCTGACTCTTCGTGACCCCATGGACCAGAGCACGCCAGGCACTCCTGTCTTGCACTGCCTCCCGCAGTTTGGTCAAACTCATGTTCGTAGCTTCGAGAACACTGTCCAACCAGCTTGTCCTCTGTCGTCCCCTTCTCCTAGTGCCCTCAATCTTTCCCAAGATTTTCCTGGGTTAAAAAGTAGTCTTAGTACTCAGTTGAAAAAAGTAATCAGATGTTAAATTTCACATGGTTCTAAAGCAATTTGTACCATCAACGTTTGATAGTAAGATTACACTGGGACAGATTAGCATGTGCCACGGAAGTGTGATTTCAGGTCTCCTTCACTGTCCCACCCTCCAAATGAAAACTGAGACTTATGGTACGTTTCCCTCTACCAAGCCATGCCCTATGGTTGGATTCTGCTTAAATTTTATCCTGCAGGAACAGGCAGAGCATTTGACATACATTTGTGTTGCTTTGATATAAAACTACGCGGATTTGTAAATGCACAAAAAGAACTTAAAAAGACAACACCTCCTTTCCATCTTTTAATTCGAAAGGAAAACTAATGATGCAAGATTTCCTCCTCTCTCACTCACTTGGAAATCTTCAGACTGTGTCTTAACATCAACATCAAGTTGTTGGGGGGGGGGCAGGGGCTACAATGGCTTTTCAGAGCGGCCGGCGGCGGGGTGGGGCTGGAGTTGTAGGTCACATTCCAGCTGAAGTGTGGCAGCTGATGGAAAATTTGCAGTAGCTTCAGTAACGAAAATCTTTCCTGGAGAACCAGGTTGCTTACAAAACAGGTTACGAAACAGAACGCACCAGAAGCCAGAGGCATCATTCCAAGTCTGTTTCCACAGTTTAGAAAAAGAAAACAGGCTGAGGCAGTGGCAATAGATGTCGCTGGATGAAACCCGAAATCTTTTATTAGGTTTCTGTAGTGCCTTACCTTCATTCCAATGGACAGGGGAGCTGCTGCCTAGCCAGTGTTTCTTGCTTTTGTTTTCACCAGCTTTGGGAAGAAAAGGAGAATAGGCTATGGCTGCAAGACACAGCTCTTTTCTCAAGGCAGATGATCGTATCACCGTTTCAAGAAGGTGGGGAAGGAGTAGTTCAAAACCAAACGTACACAACCACTTGCAGATATTATTCTGAATCAGCATGAATTAAGTCACTGGGTGGCAACAGGATTGTCTGATGTTCTGAACCTTAGCCCACATCCCAGTTTGCTGTGGTAAGGAAAACACTTCCAAAATAAATGTTCAAAAAAAATTGGGGTGGGGTGGGGAGGAATAGCTTCCCTGGAAGAAATTTGAAAGCCCTACCTGCTGACCTCCACAATTTTTGCAAAATTATAACCCCCCCTGTGACTATGGGGAATAGAAAAGGTAAGAAGGCCCCTCTGCCTCCCCACACCTGAAAATCAGGCACTGCCAAATATATATATATGGTGCAATAGTGTGAGAAATTGAGTGCTGGGCCCCAAATAAAAAGCTCAGATTACAAATTTAGTATAGAATAAATCTTTATTGTCATTGTCCCCTTGCGGGAACAACTAAATTTCTCAGCTGCTGTATCAACTCAATTAAGACACTCCACATGAATTAAAAATACTAATAAGCACAACCCAATACAGAACAATAAACAAATAAAATAAAATGACTTCAAAGTCCAGAATTTCCATTTAAGGCCAAAATTGCTCTAGGAAAGAAACTGTTCTTGAGATGGCTCGTTCTCGCCTTCATTGTTCTATATCTCTGTCCCGATGGCAGGAGCTCAAAGAAATGATGACCAGGATGTGATGAATCTCTTGACATGTCTAGTGCCTTTCTATGGCACATGGCGGTATCACCCAGGGCTGGTATAAGGGGGTGAAACCGAGACCGCTCCTGAGTCCCTCTGCTACCAGCACCGCTTTCAACATTGGGCCACTGGTAGCAGAGGGACTCAGGAGCAGCGGCGTTTTCATCCGTGATATACTGCCGGGTGAAGCCGCAATCATGCTCATACCACAGAGGGAGACATTGTGGTGTATCGTCAGATCGCAGTGATTGGCTGTTGATATATCACAATGTTGAAAATCTGACCTTGCCCAGCCCTGCTGGGCACATCACATCACATGGTTTGTGATGACCAGGAGCAAAATGTCTTCTGATTACTCCACACTGTCCAAAATCTGAACTGAAAACTTGTTGTTCAAAATGCAGGCAGAGGCTAACCTGAGGTTTCCTGGAAGCATACCCTCCAACATTTCTCTGATGAAAAAAGGGACATCCTAGAGGAGGAGGAGGAGGAGGAGGAGGAGGAGGAGGAGGAGGGGGCTGATCATTGAAGAATTGATGTTTTTGAATTATGGTGCTTGAGAGTCCCATGGACTGCAAGAAGATCAAACCTATCCATTCTCAAGGAAATCAGCCCTGAGTGCTCACTGGAAGGACAGATCCTGAAGCTGAGGCTCCAATACTTTGGTCACCTCATGAGAAGAGAAGACTCCCTGGAAAAGACCCTGATGTTGGGAAAGATGGAGGGCACTAGGAGAAGGGGACGACAGAGGACGAGATGGTTGGACAGTGTTCTCAAAGCTACGAACATGAGTTTGACCAAACTGCAGGAGGCAGTGGAAGACAGGAGTGCCTGGTGTGCTCTGGTCCACAGGGACATGAAGAGTCGGACATGACTAAATGATTAAACAACAACAACAACAACAACAAGATCAACAACAACAATATTTTTACTCTTTATACTCCACCCACCTGACTGGGTTGTCCCAGAAACTCTGGGAGGATTCCAACATATATAAAAACACAATAAAACATTTAATATTAAAAAAAACATTCCCTATACAGAGCTGATTTCAGATGGCTCGAGGGTCAGATAACTCCATATGCTCCAACATTTTTCTGAAGAAAATAGGGATGTTGTAAGGAAAACTGGGACATCCAGGATCAAATCAGAAACCAGGACGGCTTCTGTAAATCCTGGACTGTCCCTAGGAAATAGGGACACTTGGAAGGTCTGTGGGAGGTCTGTAGAGATCGAGTGGCCTGCTGAGCTGGCATCTGAAAAATATCTCATATTAGACAAGTTTCAAAAGTTGCAGTACTATGGATGAAACAGAGTGAGATGTGGATATATATATATATATGTGTGTGTGTGTGTGTGTGTGTGTGTGTGTGTGTGTGCATGCTGCTCTTTCCCCATTCTAAGCTTCTACTCAAGCTTCTATGGTGGCATTCCTACACAAATGCCCCTGCCCCCAAACAGCCCCAGCTGGCATCCAGGGGTGATGGGCTTTGAGGACTGGCAACATCTGGAGGGCCACGGGTTCCCCACCCCCAGAAGCATGTGGGCAATAAGGTATCGCCAACGCCTGCCATAGAATTTTCTTCTTTGTATGAGATTTGAAAAAGAAGTCAACTTCCGAGCAACAGACTAAAACATTCTGTGTGACTCACTGTAGCAAAGAGTGGGTTGCAGTGATTCAGAGCAGTGCAATGCTCCGTCTTTCAGCTGTTTCTGTGCATTCTGAACTTTCTGCTGGCTGTCCTTATTGGTAAGCAGAATATTCTGTGGAGGGTGTTTATATATATATATATATATATATATATATATATATATATATATATATATAATCTCCCCTTTGCAAACCATCTCTATTTCTTATTCTTTTCAGCTGCTTCCCGTTGTCACACCAGCCTGCTTGCGAGGGGAAAAGGCCCCCTGAATTCCTGGAAGGAGTAAACACATGGTGCCCTGTTTTGCCAAAAGAGGGCAATGTTGCTGTTCTGAATCCCACTCCAGCAAGAGCCATACCTGTGTGTGTCGGGCTGGTAAGTAATAGCTGCTGTCTCTTTCTTTTGCTATGTACAAGTTTTCACATGTCTCTGTATTCTGTAGTTAATCAGGACTTTGTAACTATCTGTCCTGCCTATTAACTGCACCAACTTCTAAATTGTTTAAAGGTTAACACATTTCACTCCATGCATGAGTGGCACACATAAGCAGGGAATGCTGGCTCGGGAAGAGTTTTCTTCCTGAAAGCAGAAGGCAGGCGAGGGAAAGGCTTGAATGTTGAAAATAGTCGCAGGAACCTCAGGCTTCATCCGCTTCCAGTGATGCTCAGTTAGCAAATCATTTCGGCACAGTTAGAAAATAATAACACACCCGCTTTGCTTTGCTTTTAAACTATGGTGTTCCTTGTAAATTTGAAGTGCATGTGGAGGCTAGTCTTTGCAAAGTTTCACCAAATCATGGCCTGATGCAGGTTTGATAATTTGCACTGTTTGCAGTGGAGGAAGGCAGGTTGCAAAACCAGCTCGATTTTACTGCTCAGACTTTTGTTTTCTGTGCATCAGGTTGGATGGGGTTTGCTAGTGTGTCAGAACCCTTTCTCGTGTTGGTGTTGCCTGAGGGGGGGAAGATGTTGGGGTGGGAGGAAGGATGCATATTAATAAGAGAAAAATGGCAGAAGTAAAATTAATAACATTATTATCGTGTTATTATTCTTATTTCATAATCCCTCCCCTACTTAAGTTGCAAAGCATTATTATTTCTCTGAATAATTTGCACTCAGCATGGATTACTGTAATGTGTTCTTCGTGGGGCTGCCCTTAAGGTTGGTTCAGAAGCTGAAGCTGATGCAGAACACAATGGGGTTCCTGACTGGAGCCATTTACCTTGTTGACACCCTTGTTAAAGGAACTGCACTGGCTGGCAATTAGCTACTGACCGAAATTTTTATTATCAACTTACAAAGCTGTAAACAACTTAGGACCGGGCTACTTGAGGGAACACCTTCTTCCAACCAGACTAGCCTGTTCCCTAAGATATTCAGACGAGACCCTCTTGGTTGTGGCACACAGTACAATAATTTGTCTCATAGCAACCAAGAAGGGGAGGGGCTTCTTTGTGGTGGCTCCTACCATGTGGAATAGTCTCCCTAATGAAGTGAGGTGAGATCCAACTATATAGTAGGTTTCCAGTATATGTTAAAAAGGATTTGTTTGCCTGAGCACTTTCTCAACATTGACAACATGTCGATTGTTAACATTGACTATTCTGGTTGTTATTATACTGATACAGTTCTTTTTTCTGGGGGGAAGCAGGGGTACTCATACCGCTAAACATTTTGTGAATCTAATGGGAGAAGAAACTAAAATTGGTATTTATTTTTTTTAGTTTCTTCTCTAGCACAGTGAATTGTCAGAGAGAGAAGAAACTAAAATTTTTTTTTGTTTGTTTCTTCTCTAGCACAGTGAATTGTCAGTTCCTTTCCTTTCCTGGTGTTTCTTGAGTCACAGATGGAAATGAGTGTTTAATGTGTGAAGCAGTGTGGAATGTGAACGTGTGGTGTTTAACAGATGAAAGTTTGGCCTCATTGAGGGGCAGTATTTCAATATGAGTAATGCATGTTCTTTGTACTTTTGTCCATTTACTGTCTTTATTTTTCCAGATTTGAACTATAAAATCGTGGTTTTCCTGCATCAAAATCAGAGTACCCCTAAACATTTTTTTAAGAAAAAATGATAGATATTTTAATGTTGTTTTTTGTGGTTGTTTTATAGTCTTGCTGTAAACTGCCTTGAAATCCTCCAAACAGAAGGAAGCATAGAACTAATTTTTAAGTAAAAATAAAACAACTTTGTCTGAGATGCAAAACTATGTATTAAACACTGTTGCCCAGTTATTCTTGTGCCTCTTTCCCACTGAAAAATTTTCCACTCTGTTCCTTAACAATCCCACCTTATAAGCAAGAGCCTTATCTGATAACAGTACAGGGCAACTCATCAGCTCTTTATGCAGCAGAAACCACTACGTCTGGCTACACAAGTAACAGGTGACACTTACAGCATTTCTCTACTGAATAATATTCAACATGTGGCTTGCCGGTTGCAATCTGACCCTAATGGGGCTCCAGGTTTTGTGGGAATTTATGGGATGTATTAATCTAACAGTTAGACTCTCCACTCTTTCCCCTTCCTTCATCAGACCTATAGACTGCCTGTTGCATAAGAAACTGAACAGTGTCGGGTGGACTGGGGGCATATCATAACTGTAGCCAAATATTGGTGCTGATCACACTTCTTGTCACCTTCATTTTCAGTGCTAACGAAGCCATCTGTCTCTCATCACCATCAGCGTGACCTGCCAAGAAGAAGGTTAGGAGGTAGAGCTTAGAAATCATGCTTTGGAGCCATCAGAGTGTGTTGCGAGAGACAGAGCCCCTGTCGTTGTATTCCTTAAAAGTAAGCAGAAAGCCTGTATCATCATCTATAGTACACATGCACCACAATTTATCAAAAGAAAACTGCTGACTTCTGTATGACTAGATGGGACTGGGATGGAGGCAGTGATACAGCCACACCATGTTTACCAGAATTGTAATTTTCAATGTTACCCACAGGGCCATAAATATAAGCCCATGTCGTATTGAACAAATATATCTGTGCTGAAAATGAGATACATACGCTATCACATTTTTAACTTTGACCTCCAAGCCTTGAGGCGATGTTCAGAGTTCACAGAAAAGAGTATCGATTTTTATTTTTTAAAAAAGAAACGCCTGATATACCAGGTGGGTTTGGGGTTACTTAATTTCCCTTCCCCCCCCCCACTTCTTGCAAAAGGGTTAAAACAATAACCAGCTATATTGTCTTTCTAAAAAGATGAAAACAGTATATAGAAATAGACGAAAGTAAGTGTGCCACTTGGAATACTGCTGGATACTCCGCAGCATACTCCGCAGCATACTCATTATCTGGAATACTGCTGGATACTCCGTACCCTGATTCGGAATGCATCTCTGCAGTGGATAAAAGAACCACAGATTTAAAAATAGTGTGTTTTAAGGCATTCCCTGTTTCAATGTTTAACTAGTCCAAAACGGCTTAAATAGAATCTACTGGACTGGGAATACCCTTAAAACTCACAGGGTTATTTTAAAAGGAGACGATGACTTCCTTTTAAAATGCAAAACTGGGAAAACCTTATTTAACTCTGACTTCATTTGCCATCATCTCTGCTTTTCTCCCCTCCCTCCCTCCCTCCCTCGCTCCACAAGCCTTAGCTCTCCAACCATCCATCTCATTTCTGCTGCTCCCTTCTCTAACATCTGTCTGTAAATGTATGGGGGGGGGCGCACGGCGACTATGTTATTAAAAGAATAATAATCATATTGCAGGTTCCTGAAGCCAAAATTATATTTCCCTTTCTCAAATATTCATTAAAAAAAGTATAGATTGTATTTTATTGAAGAGGAGGTCTTTAATGAATGGTATTCTTGTTTGCGTACAAGGAGCCGCTTCCCGGGCAATTCTCTGACGGTAATTGTGGTCTGAATGCAGGCTGCACAATAACGGAGTGGGCTTAATGGCTACCCTGTGGATTGAGTGCTCCAATTTTGTTATTATCGGACTTTTTTAAAAAAAAAACGCAGAAATTAGCCAGGCCAGCAAAGAGTTAATTATGTTCCTGTGCCAGGAAACTCTCCAAGAGTGTTAATTGAGACAAATTCTTTGTCTTTAATGCAAAGCAGAGGTTTCAAAGACCCTGGCAGATGATATCATGTACATAGTAACTGAGGATCTTTTTAAAGAGATACGAGAGCAGGGGGGAAACCCCCACATAGGCATGCTCATAACATCAAGGACATCTGAAATAAATACCATGGCATCAATTTATCTCCCTGATGGCGCAGAAGGGGGAAAAATCAGGGCTCTGAATGCTTGGCTCACATTCCTTTCCTCTCTTTTACTCTCACACCATGACTTGCCTACACTCTCACATCCCAGCTGATTTGATTTTTTTTATCTCTAACAATGTAAAAATGGGATATGGGTGTGCCCCTTTTTCATCCTCCACTCCCCACACACATTTTTTACTTGCTTCAGCTTCTTGTCAGTGGCTGAAGCAGAGCTTGTTTATGAATTTATTTGGGGGGAAACAGGATCCACTCCTCATCCCATTACTCCTGTCATTGGAGCAGAATAACTTCCCATATTCCACCCCCATCTAAATCTTGCCAAAGCTTACTTCTTCTGTAATCAGACTTTGGAGATTGGGGAAGGATGGGGTCCCTACTCAATTTCCTTTCCTTCACTCTCGCTTTATTTTCTCCTACAGAAGTGACACAACTCTTGGACAAAACGCTCTTTTTTGAGGATCATGCTCTCCCTCTGTGCCGGCCCTTTCATTAGGCAAAATGAGGTAGCTGCCTCAAGCAGCTCCGTTTGGGTTTCAGGAAAAGGCAGCCATATTTTTTTTTAAAAAAAAGCTATTTAATTTGTTTTGCTAGGGATCAGGAAAGATGGTTCTGGGATTTTCAGCCTCAGCTGTGAAATACTTGGTTCAAACACTTGGACCTTTAATCTTATCATTAAACCTATGACTAAGTTGGGGGCGGGGATAGCTTGGCTGGTCTTGGATGCTAGGCACTGTGACTCAGGGTTGAGGGAGAACGCCATTTGCTTTTTTGCCTCAAGCAGCAAAATGTCTTGGGCCAGCTCTGTTTCCCCTTTGTTCTGTAAACCCCCAAACCCTTCCCCAAGCTTACTGGGTACAGTAAAAGAAACAGTACATGAGTGGGGAAATGTGGGAAGAATCAGGAGAATGTTGTGGATGTGGCGTTTCTTCATTTCAGTAAGGCTTTTGACAAATTCTCCCATGATATTCTTGTAGAGAAGCTGGTAAAATGTGTCCTGGGTGAGTTAACTGTTAGGTGGCTTTGTAGCTGGTTAACTGGTTGAATAAGAGTGGTTATTAATGGTTCCTTGTCATCTTGGGGGGGAAACTGGCAAGTGGAGTATTGCAGGGTTGTCCTGGGCCCGTTGTTTTTCAACACCTTCATAAATGACTTGGATAAAGGAATTGAGGGGATGTTCATCCAATTTGCAGATGACACCAAACTGGGAGTGGTAGCTAATGCCACAAAAGACAGAATCCGGTTTCAAGATGACCTTAACCAGGCATCCCCAAACTTCGGCCCTCTATTCTGCCTTGGTCAGACTATACCTGAAAAACTGTGTCATGTTCTGGGTGCCATGATTTAAGAAGGATATTGACCTGGAATGCTGCTGGAATGTGCAGAGGAAGGCAACCAAAGGTCTGGAAACCAAGCCTTATGAGGAATGGTTGAGGGAGTTGGATATGTTTATCATGATAAAGAGGAGATTGAGAGGAGATATGATAGCCATCATCAAATATCTAAAGAGCTGTCACATAGAAGATGGAGCAACAGGGCCGGCTCTAGGTAGACCCCCGGTGGCGCGGTGCGCCAGGGCGCCGGGCCAGTAGGCAGGGCGCCGCGCGGCAACCATGCTGCGCCCTGCAAGGGCGGGGGCGCCGGAGCAATCTCTGCCCCTCAGCGCCAGGGCGCGCGACCTGCTCGAGACTGCCCTGTGGAGCAAGCTTGTTTTCTCCTACTTCAGAGGGTAGGACTCAAACCAAAGGCTTCAAGTTACAAGAAGGAAGATTGTGACTAAACAGCAGGAAGAATTTTCTGATGGTAAGAGCTGTTCAATAGTGGAATGGATTCCCTCTGAAGGTGGTGGGCTCTCCTTCCTTGGAGGTTTTAAAGCATAGGCTGAATGGCCATCTGTCACGGATGCTTGCGTTGAGATTCCTGCATTGCCAGGGGTTAGACTAGATGACCCTCGGGGTCCCTTCCAACTCTAAAATTCTATGATTCTCCTATGAAGAGAGAGTAAGAGCTTGTATTCCACAGGAGGAAGACACCGAGATTAGAAGCAGGGTTATGGCAAGCCACGAAGGTGGCTTCTGGGAAGCAAAGGAAAAATGGGGCTGGTGACTGGGTGAGAGAAAGTTGTAGCAAAGGAGAGAGAGAGGAACAGCATCCAGTACGGTGCTTCAGGCGGCAATATGGGATGGTTGAAGAAAGTCAGGTGCCTCTAAGTAACTATGCAAATCACCTTAGTCTGCAATGATTTTTAAAAAGCCATTTTTAATGAAGCATTACAGTAATTATGCATTTAAACATACCAAATCTGGTGCTTCCTAAGCCCTTGATTATTCCTTCCTAAAAGTGTATTAGATACTGAAAAGCAGTAGAAATCATATTGTTACTTTTCAGCAATTAGCTAGGCCTTACCTGCCTTTGCATCTTTAGTGGGAGTTCCTGATTAGAACAAAAAAAAGGTTCCGTTTTCTTGCGACGGAACATCTTGAAAGGTTTGTTTTGCCATCAGCGCGTACAGAAAAGGTAAAGGGAAGAGATGCAGGAGGAATTGGAGGGAAGGGGTGGGAGTGATGGGTCTGGAATGGGAAAGGATCCTCAAACAAAGGGAAAGGGCTGTAGCTCTGTGGGAAAGCACCTTCTTCAGGTGCAAAAGGTCCCAGGATCAAACCCCGATATCTCCAGGCAGGGCTGGAAATAACTCCTGCTCGACAATAGTGGGCTATCTGACTTTCAGAAGACATCTGAAGATGTTCAGGGAAGTTTTTAATGCTTATGTTGTATTATGTTTCATTTTGTTGGAAACCACCCGGAGTGGCTGGGGGAACCCATTCAGATGGGTGGCATAAAATTATTATTATTATTATTATTATTATTATTATTATTATTATTATTATTAGCTTCCTATCTTCCCATTTCCTCTTCCTCCTCAGGCAGCCTATTATCTTTTATGCTGTATTGTAAAAGTGACCCCTGACCATTAGGTCCAGTCGTGACCGACTCTGGGGTTGTGGCGCTCATCTTGCGTTATCGGCCGAGGGAGCCGGCGTACAGCTTCCAGGTCATGTGGCCAGCATGACAAAGCCGCTTCTGGTGAACCAGAGCAGCACACGGAAACGCCGTTTACCTTCCCGCTTGGAGCGGTACCTATTTATCTACTTGCACTTTGACATGCTTTCGAACTGCTAAGTTGGCAGGAGGTGCGGTATTGTAAAACATAACAATTTCCACCACCTGTAGTTCCCACCATGTTACTAACACAAGAGGAAAAGGGGGATTTGGCAAGGAGCAGGGAAGTTTGTGTAGAGAGTGCTTGGGTGATCGAAGTCACCCACCAGATGTCATTTATCAAGGTACAGTCGTACCTCGGGTTACGAACAGTTCGGGTTATGAACTCCGCAAACCCGGAAGTGTTTTCGTCGCGCGCGCGTTCCGCGCATGCGCATGTGCAAAGCGCGAAAATCGCAAAAACCACGCTTTGCACATGCGCAGAAATGGCGCTCGGTTTGCGACCTTTTCGGGTTACAAACTGCGACCCGGAACAGATCGTGTTCGTAACCCGAGGTACTACTGTATTTCATTTCACTTATATCCTGCCTTTCCTCCAATGAGTGCAAGGCACAATGGAATTCAGGTACAGTGGTACCTCTACTTACGAATAACTCTACTTACGAATGTTTCTACTTACGAATGGAGCTCCGTCCGCCATCTTGGATGCGGTTTAGATAGGATTTTTTCTACTTACAAATTTTTAGATAGGGTTGCTTCGACTTACGAATTTTTTTCTCCCAATGCATTCCTATGGGATTCGAATTACAATTTTTTTCGACTTACAAATGTGCGTTCAGAACACATTAAATTCGTAAGTAGAGGTACCACTGTACATACATTGGTGCATTTGGAATTCCAGGCGTTACCAATGCAAAATGAAAGCCAGGAATGACGGAGGAGTGGCAACCATGTGACAAACATCAAATAAGCCCAACTGCAGAGTTGAAACACCCACTGGTAAGTAAATATCAGGTCAGGCATCTGTGGCCAACCTCCCACTGAAGGAGTCAGAAATCCTTGACCATCTACTGCAAGTTACTCAAAGGCATGGCCAGCACTCACTTCTGGATGCCTATGGGGAAGAGGGTTGGGTTGGGTCTCTCTCATCTGATGCCCACAGAGCTGGCCACATCCTGACACAATTTAACTAGCTAGCCCCCCCAATGCTAAAATGAGTTGGTGAGCCTGTTGACACTGCTTCATCGCTATCATCATCACATTTGTGTGCCACCTTTCCATGGTTCAAACCATGCTCAAGGCAGCTTGCAACATGAAAAGATTTACATCATTACAAACATAACAAAACAATAAATAAAATGCATCAAAACGTACACAACCAAACTGAACCATTTCCAGATAAATCACAATAAGATCTTAAACTATTCACCCAAGCTTCAGGTTCCCCATCCTGTCAGTCTGCAGGGTACAAGTGAGACACTTTTCAGTACAGGTGTTCTAGGCGTAGGAGAGGAGCTGAAGAAGAGGAACAGGCATAAGGGAACAGACAAGCTGATATACTCAGTCAAACTTCTATGTTGAGGAGAGATGGGAAGTCCAGTTTGGAAGGGAAAGCACTTTCATACATTTTAACACCCCATGCCTTAAGCACATTTCAATTTAAGTGTGGACTGCTGGGCATCGCTGAGTGGGGATTTAATTTTAATCACCCTCACCATCGCTGCAATGATTTAGTCTTAGAATACCAACTTGACAGGATCCCCAGGTATGATAACATTTATTATTTGGCACTGCTGTATAGGGAGGTAGGGAACACAGGTAAATCTCTCAGCCCAGCGGGCTCTGCTCTGACTTCCTGCCCTACCTGATAAAAAAACCTCAGGTACTGAACTTGGAGACAGTCAAGATGTCTGTCTCAGATCTGAGGGCAGTCTAGTTGACCAAGCATAGACTAACAGGGAGAATTCGAGTGAGTCAAGTACCTCTGTACATTCTGAAGTATGCAAGGCACCATAGCCTACTTGGGAAGAGAGCAGAACTCCTCAAAGTTAGTAATGACACCAAAACTCAAAATTAGCCTGTCCATAAGTCAGATCAAGTAAGTTTGTAGTTCTCTAATGTATAACAAACCCTAACTTTGAAACCTTTAATATTTTCACAATTTAATTTAGGGGATTTTTTTTTGCAGCTGTGCAAGTCTTGCATTACGAAAAAGTGACATTTTTTTTTTTTGCACATCCTCAGGCTTTCTATAACCCTTAACTTTCCCATCTGCAGTGCCCATGTGTGGAATGATTTTACTGTAACCCTTTCATTGCGCTTTGCCAAAGGGACCAGTCATTTAAAAATGCTTGGATCTGCCTCTCCTTGTTCTTCTGCTTGCACCTCAGCCTCTGCCTCTGCCTGCACTGCCTCCAAGTCACTTGACTGTAGCAAGCAAAGCGCTTGTGAAAATAGCCAATCACGGCATGACTTTGTAATGTACAGGGGTTGGAATACAATGTCATGTTACTCACCATGTTCCCAAGCTACAATTGATATTGCACATGCACAAAAATTCAGCTAGGTAGAGTTTGGTCAGGTCAGGATGAGGATTTCTAGCTGGGGTTCCTCTACCTGGCTTCAAATATCAAGCATTCTGCACAATTTGTGATCTTCTAAACTGTGTACGGGCAGTCAGACTTCTGATAAACTATGTTTGACTTGCTAGGTTCTTTGGCTTGGTTAGATCATTGTTACATCGCTGGTAAGAATTAAGAAAAAAGTATTAGGGTATTTACATAGTACCTACAATGTGCATGGCGCTTTGCAAAGCACAAGAAGAGAAATCCCTGCCCTGAGGAGCTTACAGTGAGACATTCAACATGAGGGTGACAACATAGGAAGCAGGGTCAATAGAAGAAGAATATGTATTCATTGTCGTTACAGGAGCTTTGGCTTACAGCACATGGCTTAAACATTTTTACTCAGAACTCCGTCACAGTTAAGTAGGACTTATTATTTAATAGGAGTATTCAAGATTGCATCCTTAGTTCCAGTGAGGTGCAGGGAGCTAAGAGGTGATGTATGCCAAAGGCTTCCCAGAAAATGTTCATCAGCCTGAAACAAAAAACCAGCTCTTCTTTGCATTGGGGTAGAGAAAACAGGTTTGACAGGGGGCTACTGTGACAAAATTCTTTGTTTAATGCATACTTTGTTTATATTGAAATCCGGTTATACAGATGAAGCTTTAAGTATCGTTTAAATTTCTAATGATCAAGTGCACGTTAACAATGTTTCAAGCTAGAAAATCACATTCTCTTAACCTTGCGTAAATAGTGAATAAAGAAAGATAAGTGGAACAAATTTAAACAAATTGTGAACTTCAACCTGGTGTTTTATATTGAACAGTGCTCTTTGAAGAGAAGAAATGAAAAAGGCAGAATGACCATTTCCCCTTCCACTGAGATTCCTAATGTATTGTTCCATGATAACATGAAATGTAAGTCAGGGCTGGGTGGGCGCCTGATGATTACAATGGCAGTGCCACGAGAATGCATTTGGCTAAAATCTGCATTAAATTGTACACCCTTTCCCAATCCTATCAAGGATTTGAAAACCATAATAAACAGTGATGTTTATCCCTACGGTGCTAGGCCCCTACCTTGCCCAGGGCCAGCAAGGCAAAGCCCATTCACTGGCCAAGGAGTGGGGAAAGCCTGAGAAGGCAAAGCACACTTCAAAGACCCACAATGGTGATACTTCCCTTGGATCTACCGTAAGTGTATTTAGGGATCCTTAAGGGTTCCATGACTCCTTTTTTATATACTTTGTACTTCGTTCGTGTGATGAATACAGTTAATTGAAAGGCTTTTCTTGCTCTTAAAAAAGTAAAGGGGGTGTACTTTTTTCTTCATAAAGATAAGGGCGGAATTCCAATTTGGCACCATTCTGTTCATTGCAACATTCTAGGAACGCGATGACACCATTGCCCCAAGTCTTGAAGACATTTACTTGCAAGTGGATCCAACTCTAAACTGCTAGAAAAAGCTTTAATGTTCACTTTGAACCAAGATGACATCTCTACATACTGCTAAAAAAAAATAAAAAATTATTCAGTTGGGAAGAGATTTGATTGGCATTCACTTTTTAGCTAGGAAATGAAATTTAGCTTAATAGTAAAGGGTGCTCTTTCATTTTTAGTACTGGGGCTGGAAGAAGGGAATAGACACAAGTCCAACATGGGTTCTGTCAAAATCAATGGCCCATCTAACATCAACTCCGTTGGGGAGAATATTTTGAAACTGGATAGAATTACTTATATGATACTGTCACAATCATATTAATAAAGGTTTCAATCTTTTGCTGTTATTTTTCAAGATGGTCTTTGATTCAGTTCCCCAAGCCTCTAGCTAAAAAGGGATCTGTAGAACGGCCGAGGGCATGCGGGCCATCTTGTCACCCCCCCAGGGTGGCACCCAGGGCCAGCCGCCCCCGCCCCCCTTTGTACACCCCTGAGTCAGGGAAGTCAGAGTTGAGAGGGTTACAGCTCCCTTATTATGGTAGGTAGCCGTGTTGGTCTGAGTTGAAGCAAAATAAAAAAATTCCTTCAGTAGCACCTTAAAGACCAACTAAGTTTTTATTTTGGTATGAGCATTCGTGTGCATGCACACTTCAGTCAGATACACTTGAAACAGAAGAGCCAGACCCTTATTTATATACAGAGGGGGGGGGGAATGGGTGCTGGGCTGGTAGGAGTGGTAAACCTGTTGATGGCTGTTAACGACTGGTGATGACTGCTCCCTTATGTGAGATTCATGAGTGATCAAATTTGAAGAATTCCTCTCCGCTGCTTTTAATTAAAATATAGTAAGAAGATATACCACATTATGTGAACTTTGACCCTCAGGCAGCAGTGCTATAAAATATTACTATTGCCAGTTGAGCAGACAGTACTAAGCTAAATGGACCCTTGGTCTGATTCTGACCAGCTTAGATGCCATCAGGATAGTTTTGAACTTAAGGGTGTTTCTCCCCCCCCCCCTCAAATGTGTATCACGTTACACTTATTTCTGCTGAACAATAGTTGCTATTTTGTTGCCCGCTCCTGCAAAGCTTACTCAAGTGTCTTAGGTGAAAGACAAAAGCTTTTTGAAAGTCCAAGTATACCGTTTCTACCAGAACCCCCCTGTCCCTTGTTGACATCCTTGTTGACACTCTCAGAGAAGGTTAGTGAAACAGAGCTTTCCTTTGCCAAAGCCATGCTGATTCTTCTTGAGCAAGGCTCTTCATGCTTGATCGTTTTAGAGTTTAATAATGCTTCTCATCCTAGAACTTCATCTCATGTCACCTCCACTTGACTGAGTTCTTCACATTTGCTCCTTTGAAAAGTTGGTTCAGGCATGGATATCTCTCCTGCATCTTTCTCAGTGAAGTCAGCCATACAAACACAAATCATTCAACACCTCTGAAAACTCCATTTCCTCCTTTTATCACAGCTTTCATTTCATCAGCTATTGGAAAACACATTTGGGACAGTATTTAAGATTTTTATTGTTGGTCTTTAATGTTCTAGCAATATGCTCCTAAATTGACATTTGCTTTGCCAGATTTTGTTATCCTTTGGGCAAAACTTCTTAGGTTTTTTAAAAAACAATTTCCTTGCTCATTCCCCATTCTCTTGGTAGGCTAACCCATTCACACATCACCAGAAAAAGAGGACAATAGAGGACACAACTTTGCACAACAGCTGTCTATGCATGTAGCTTAGAAACATAGAAATATTTTCTATTATTTAAATAAAATATACATCACCGCTGACCATCGTGGGGAAAACTGTCAGTAGGTGGCCTGCTGTGAGGGACAGGGGATATCGCGAAGTCCCTCCCCTCCTGAGTTCAAGCCCGTCCCCGAGCAAAGGGGAAAGCAGGGAGAGTTCCGATTCCAGTGGGGAAGCAGGAAGTCGTGTCCGAGGCTCAGGCAAGGTAGAGGAGCCAGGGTCCCAGGTGGGACAGGAAGGGGCAAGTAAGGGGGGAAGACCCATCCCCCCAACTCCAGAATTACGCAGGAAGAGGAGGGGCAAGAGGATGGGTCTGCCAAAGCTTTTGTGTTGGAGAAAGACGCGCCAAAAGCCATTAGGAGGTTCTGAAACCGACTGACAACATCGCTCCGTGTAAATAGCAATGACTTGAGCACTGTAAATACGCAGCACCAATAAAAGAATAAAATGCAGAGCTGCGTAGCGTCGTTACTCTGAAGTAGTCCACTCCGGCCACTGTGACAGCAACCTCCTAATCATTTTTGGGCTACTTTGGAGTTGCCGGGATGAGCGTGTCAGAGGCGGAGAAGTGGCGGCAGATCGCTGAGCAAGCCCAGCTAGAACTGCAACAGCTGTCGCTGCAGGCGCAGGGAGAATTGAAGGCAGCTAAAGAGGAGACTAAGAAGGTCCAGGACGACCGGCTACAACTTGCGGAACAGGTGAGAGAGCTCCAGGAAAAAGAGCAGCATTTAAGGGCGGTGGCGGTAGACCTCCAAAACAAGCTGGATGCAGAGAAAAACAAGGCGGGAGGGGCACCCCAAGTCCAAGTGCTGCCAGGAAGGAGAGCCGGGACCCTAGTAAGCAAGTTCAATGGAGACCCGAAGGAGTTTCAGGGCTTTGAGACTGAGATTGTGTATGCTCTTGAGCTGCACCACGATGAGTTCCCTGATGATGAGCACAGAGTAGCGTTTATTGTGGAGCACCTTACAGGGGCGGCCAGGGAGTGGCTAAGACCGTTAATTGCAACAAGGAATCCTTGCATGAAGAATGTCAAACTATTTCTAGAAGGTTTGAAAACGATGTATTCGTCCGATAGTCATATGGACCAGACTAAGGAGGAACTTCATAATTTACGCCAAGGAAATATGACAGTTCGCGCGTATTGGGCGAAATTCACCATGCTGGTGCACAGATTGGGGTGGGATCTGGAGTCTGCCCCAATGCAAGCGGCGTTTTACTTGGGGTTGCATGAGGAGGTGAAGGATGAGCTCTCGAGAGGTCCAAAGCCCAGTAATATGGATCAACTGAGCAAAGCGGCTCTGGCGGTGGGGGTGAGGCAGGAATCCAGATGGAGCGACAAGCAAGCAACGCGCGCAAAGCGGGCTTGGTTCCCACGGTCGCAGGAGAAGCCACTCCCTCAACAACCCTTTCAAGCCACGCCTGGGGCCAGTCAGGACCAGGAACCCATGCAGATTGATAGCGCGCGCGCGCGGGCTTTTCAAACCCCAGCGGCGCCAAGACGCAAGGAGGGAAGGGGTGGGAATTGCTTTCTCTGCAACTCCCCCCAGCATCTCGTCAGAGACTGCCCACATCGCAGGGAGTGGCAAGGAAAGGCGGGAACGGTTGTGCCCTCCCCCACTGACGCAGCACCACAGCAGGGAAACGGGAAAGCCTGGCTGCAGGAGACAAGGGGCGGCAGCCAGGCACAGTCAGCAGACAACAGCCCCAGCCCACCCACCCGCACAGAGAGGAGCAGAGCCAGCCCACCCCTCCCAGAGCAGGAGTGGTTCTAGAAGTGACGCTCACGCTCCCAAATGGCTATCCATTGACGGTCCTCGCCCTAATTGACAGTGGTGCCTCAGCCAACTTCTTCTCGAGAAACTTTGCAGAAGAGCACCAGATCCAGCTTCTGCAGCTGGATTTTCCTCTGCACGTGGCAACCATTGACGGCAGAGAGCTGCTGGGAGGGGCCATCACTCATCAAACCCCCCCCATGAGAATGACGGTTGGAAGGCACTCAGAGACACTGGCATTCAACGTCACCACCATCTCAGACCCCCCAATCGTTTTGGGCATGAGCTGGCTGGCGCGCCACGACCCCTCCATAAGTTGGCATCAGAGATGCATCACTTTTGGATCGGACTTTTGCCTGGAACATTGCATGCAGCACCAACCAGGGGAGGGGCCTCCGATAGCCACGGTGGCCACCATGCACGTCAAAGGGGGTGAGGCGATACCCAAACCATACTGGGACCTGCAGGAGGTCTTCAGTGAAGCGGAGTCCGACCACCTGCCCCCACACAGGCCTTTTGACTGCCAGATCAACCTGGTGCCTGGGGCAACTATACCCCCAGCCAAGCTGTACGCCATGTCAGACCAGGAACTGGAGGATCTGCGCGCTTTTATCGACAAGAACCTCAAGCGGGGGTTCATCAGAGAAAGCAAGGCAGCAGGGGGCAGCCCGGTCTTCTGGGTGGACAAGAAAGACACGCAACAGCGCCGTCTGGTGGTGGATTTTAGACGGCTGAATTCGGTGACAGAGCCAGTGGCTTTCCCCATGCCCAGAGTGGATGATCTCCTGACAGCGGCACGCAGAGGCAAGATTTTCACCAAGCTAGACCTGAGGGGGGCGTACAACTTGATCAGGATCCGGGAAGGCGATGAGTGGAAAACCACGATGTTCACGCCTCTGGGCTCTTTTGAATATCTGGTGATGCCCTTCGGGTTGCAAGGGGGCTCAGCATGCTTCCAGGCCTTCATGCACCACGTCCTGGGGTCCCTACTCTTCAGGAAATGCTTGGTCTTTCTGGATGACATCCTTATTTACTCCAACGACCCAGTGCAGCACGTGAAGGACGTCAGGGAGGTGTTACAGCGCCTGAAGGAGAACCACCTGTATGTGAAGCTGGAGAAGTGCAAGTTTCACACCAAGGAGGTGGACTTCCTGGGCTACAAGCTGTCAGACAAGGGGCTGGCAATGGACAAGGACAAGGTGCAGACCATCCTGGACTGGCACAGCCCCAGGACGCGCAAAGATGCCCAACGCCTACTAGGCTTTGCCAACTTCTACAGGAAGTTCATCAAGAACTTCTCTCGAGTTACGGCTCCCATCACTGACTGCCTGAGAGGCAAGCAGAAGTTCAGGTGGACACCAGAGGCGCAAGCAGCGTTCGAAAGCCTCAAGAGGGTGTTCGCCTCAGACCAGAACCTGTTCCACGTGGTTCAGGACGCGCCCCTACGCATTGAAACAGATGCTTCTGATAAGGCTGTGGGCGCCATTTTGTTGCAACTGGACGCCAACAGAGAGTGGAGACCCTGTGCCTTCTTCTCCAGGAAGTTGACCCAGCCCGAGCGAAACTACACAGTTTTTGATCGGGAACTTCTTGCGATCCACGCGGCGTTCCAGCACTGGAGACACTTCCTGGTGGGCGCCAAGCACCCCATCCAGGTGTGCACAGACCACAAGAACCTGGAGTTCTGGAGAACTGCCAGGGTGCTCAACCAGCGGCAGATACGGTGGGCGGAGTTCTTCTCGAACTTCAACTTCTCCATACACTACATCCCAGGAGAGCAGAATGTCAGGGCGGATGCCCTCTCCCGCAAGCCAGAGTACATGGAGGAGGAGGCGCCACCAGCCCCAAGGCACATTTTCCCCCCGTCGGCATGGTCCTGCGGAGCAGCAGTGGTGAGCGAGGCAGAACTCACAGCACTGACGGCAGCGGATGAATTTGCCAACCGCATCTTCAGAGAACTGAGAGGGGGGAGGGAGCAGGCAAAAGACTTTGCAGAACGCAGAGGGCTGCTTTTCTACAAGGGTGCGCTGTACCTACCCACCACCCAGCTTCGACGTACGGTCCTCAAGCAGATGCACGACAACCCTACAGCGGGGCATTTTGGAAGGGACAAGACCACTCACCTAGTCATGAGACACTTCTGGTGGCCAGGGGTGAGGGAAGATGTTCGAGACTATGTAAGGGGCTGTACCACCTGCCAGCGGGCGAAGGTGGTCAGAGCAGCGCCACCAGGGTTGCTGGAGCCCTTAGCCACACCACACAGGCCGTGGGAAGTGGTGTCCATGGACTTCATCACAGATCTGCCTTCGTCCAGGGGTAAGACTGCAGTGTTGGTGGTGGTGGACCTCATGTCCAAAATGTGTCACTTTATACCGTGTGCCAGGGCAGTCTCGGCAGAAGAGACAGCCAAACTGTTTGTTGATCACATTTTCAGACTGCATGGATTACCTTTAAGGGTTATTTCGGATCGTGGCCGCCAATTTGTTTCCAGGTTCTGGCGGCGGCTCATGAACCTCCTGCAGGTGGAGGTCAGCTTGTCGACGGCTAGACACCCGCAGACCAACGGACAAGCGGAGAGGGTCAACGCCATTCTGCAGCAGTACCTGAGATGCTACGTCAGCCAGCGGCAAACGGACTGGGTGGATCGCTTGCCACTAGCAGAATTTGCCTACAACAATGCAGTGCACGTCTCCACAGGGGTGTCGCCCTTTAAGGCCAATTACGGGCGCGACCTCAGATCTTTCCCAGAGAGGGAGAGGGAGGAGGAGGAGGAGGGCCCACAGGCTGAGGATTGGGCAGAGGAACTGGAGACGGTGCACCAGCAGCTCAGAGAACACTTGGAGAGGGCCAAGGAAGCGTACAAAAAGGGGGCAGATCGCCACAGGCGACAAGGGGAGGTCATCAGGGTGGGGGACAAGGTGTGGTTGTCCTCGGAGGGCCTTCCCACCAGAGGGAGGTGCAAAAAGCTGGCACCCAAATGGCTGGGCCCCTTCACGGTCACGCAACAGGTCAACCCGGTGGCATACAGGCTGGCACTGCCAGAGGACATGAGGGTGCATCCAGTGTTTCATAGATCGCTGCTGTCGCCGTACAGGGAAAGCAGCAGGCTCAGAGACAGCGAACAAACCCCCGAGGGAGGGGGGGAGAGGGAAAGCAGGGAGCAACTCAATGAGGCCACGGCCATCCTGGATTCAAGGTGGGGGGTGGGGGGCCTGGAGTACCTCATGGCATGGGAGGATGCTCCACCGTCCCAGAATGAATGGGTTCCCGCCACTCAGATACAGGAGGAATTCTTGGTGGAAGAATTTCACGCCCTCTTTCCCCACAGACCCAAGCCCTGGCACATGGAAAGGGAGGGGGAGGAGGAGGAGGCACGGGAGAACAGCTCACCATGGCGCTGGGAAGCGGAGTTTGAGGAACCAGAGGATGAGGTATGGGTGTCGCCAAGATCCACCCAGTCAGAGGAAGGAGCAGCTTGGCAAAACATTTTTACCCCCACCAGCTCTGACGCCACGGACTTTTTGGGATTCCCGTCCTCCCAGGCGGAAGGGGGGGGCTCGCAGGACTGGGGGGAGGTGTTCACACCAACGGGCTCGGAGAGCACCGAGTTTTTAGGCTTCCAGTCGTCACCGACACATGGGGGGGGCCTGGGGAGGGGTGAAGGAGAGCTTGGGAGGGGGGTGGATGTGAGGGACAGGGGATATCGCGAAGTCCCTCCCCTCCTGAGTTCAAGCCCGTCCCCGAGCAAAGGGGAAAGCAGGGAGAGTTCCGATTCCAGTGGGGAAGCAGGAAGTCGTGTCCGAGGCTCAGGCAAGGTAGAGGAGCCAGGGTCCCAGGTGGGACAGGAAGGGGCAAGTAAGGGGGGAAGACCCATCCCCCCAACTCCAGAATTACGCAGGAAGAGGAGGGGCAAGAGGATGGGTCTGCCAAAGCTTTTGTGTTGGAGAAAGACGCGCCAAAAGCCATTAGGAGGTTCTGAAACCGACTGACAACATCGCTCCGTGTAAATAGCAATGACTTGAGCACTGTAAATACGCAGCACCAATAAAAGAATAAAATGCAGAGCTGCGTAGCGTCGTTACTCTGAAGTAGTCCACTCCGGCCACTGTGACACCTGCTGTATTTGCTTTTCAAGTGCTAACTTCCTCATAAATTTTTAGGTGCCAGGCAAAAACATCAATCTTCAACCAGGTTGTTGGCCAATTAATATTATAAGGTAAAGGTAAAGGGACCCCTGACCATTAGGTCCAGTCGTGACCGACTCTGGGGTTGCGCGCTCATCTCGCATTATTGGCCGAGGGAGCCGGCGTATAGCTTCCAGGTCATGTGGCCAGCATGACAAAGCCACTTCTGCCAAACCAGAGCAGCACATGGAAACGCCGTTTACCTTCCCGCTGTAGCGGTTCCTATTTATCTACTTGCACTTTGACGTGCTTTCGAACTGCTAGGTTGGCAGGAGCTGGGACCAAGCAACGGGAGCTAACCCTGTCACAGGGATTCGAACCGCTGACCTTCTGATCAGCAAGCCCTAGGCTCAGTGGTTTAACCACAGCGCCACCTGGGTCCCTTAATTAATATTATACAGCCTTTTAAATGTGTTTGTGGAAGGAGGGGGGAGTTGTTTTGTTGGTTCTGTTATAATTATATTCTGTTATAATTATATATTTGTATATATAATTGTGTTTTTATCTTGTGAACTGCGCTGAATATCTTTTGATGAAGGTCGATATAGAAATCTAATAAATAAAACAAATAACTGTCGATGTACAGTTATTTGATCTTTATTTATTTATTTGTTACCTTTATATGCCACCTTTTCATCCGATGAGCTCGAGGTGGAACGCATGGTTCTTCCCCTATTCATTTTATCTTCACAACAACCCTGTGAGGTGGGTTATGCTAAGAGACAGAGACTGGCCCAAGGACACCCAAGGTCAGACTTGGACGGAGCAGGCCTTCAAGAACATTTCCCCACAATCCGGCGGCCCAAGTGCTTATACACAGGATGGTGGCAGAAATCTACAAAAGGGTCCAAACCACAGGAGCAATGTGCATGGCAGGTTCCTAATCTGTGGAATACTGTACATCCTAGCTGAGCTTCCATTGTTGTCATTTAAAATAATTTCCAAGCATTTCGGAGAGAATTGATCCTCTTGGCTCTCCCTTTCTACTTTTCTAAAACGACCTCTCGTTTTTTAAAAAGTTCTTTTCCATTGACCTCAACTGTGACACTGTTGGGCTTTTGCATATATGTTGAATCTGATAGCATTATGGACGGTGCTTCTAATCAGTTTGACAACACTTAACATCTCTCATCTGTTCCTTGGTGCCACACAGGATTGAGTCCAGGGTCACCTCCTCTCTGGTTGCTTTGATGGCCAACTCTTCTAAGTGACAATCATTTCGAGAAATTTCGTTGCGCTCCAAGCATGCGTTGATGCAATCTATGTGAGGGTAACTGAAGGTTAAATGGGTGGGCT
Source organism: Zootoca vivipara (assembly GCF_965207765.1). Classification (NCBI taxonomy): domain Eukaryota; kingdom Metazoa; phylum Chordata; class Lepidosauria; order Squamata; family Lacertidae; genus Zootoca; species Zootoca vivipara. The sequence continues at coordinate 30,340,879 of NC_142582.1, forward strand.
GTTCTGCTGAGATGTGTAGATGTCCTGATGACGGAAAGTGATGCCAAAAGCAATCCCATAGAATTTTTTTGGTGAAATGGGTCATTGAATTCTGGGAGCCATTCATCAAGATGTGGTCCCTTAAATCAATTCACCCTGGTTTTGTAAGGGAAACCCATGTGTGGAAGCTGTCCTCCACGTGCCTAGCTAATCTCGAAGCAATCTGCATTTGGATATGCAATGCATCCACATCACAATGCTCATATGTACTCCACTGAATTGGCTTGATAAATCTTTTGATGCAGATAGAAGAGCAACATTCCTATTCAAGGCAATTAGTTCGTGATGCACAACTAGAGCTGGATTTCAGGCCAGTGACCCCAGGATGTTAGTTTTTATGCTGTCTGTTGAAACCCCTTCCCACTCGGTACATAACAAACACTGTTCTAATTATGAACTGATTTTTGTATCTTTTGAATGGTTTGGGCATTGTTTTAGCACCAGGGCTCTACAAACACGCAAGATGATAGATAGATTAGATAGATAGATTAGATAGATAGATAGATAGATAGATAGATAGATAGATAGATGATAGATAGATAGATAGATAGATGGTGTGTGTGTGTGTGTGTGTGTGATGAATATATATAGTATGCATAAATGTAGTGAAATGTGGAAAAAGCTGGCCAGTTTTTCTCGAGTTCAGATTTTCTTGAGTTCAGATTTCAAGCAAGTGAACTTAATCCCAGTGTTCTCAGCTTCTCCTTGTGCCAGTCACAATTTCTAATTAGCTTTCCCAATGGAGGAAGAAGATGGATTATATTTTAATATCCAGAGACTAAAATTAGTTTATATTTTAGCAAGTTAGCACTTCTTAGCAGTTGATTTACTCTTGAAGCTGCAAAATCTGTGAGCTTTGCAATTAATCATGCGTTGGTCATTTTCTTTCAAAAAATGTTCATTTTGTCTGTCTGGATCATAATAGGGGAAAACATGTAATTTATGCAGTTTAGAAATTATAGCCTTATGTTTAACTATGTCATAATATATTTTCTCACCCGTTCATTGTTATTAACATGATAAAAGAATACAATTTTCCAGAGATTCATTTAATCACCCTCCTTTAAAAAGAACAGCCAATGGGTAGCTATAATTTAAGCATTAAAACAATTAGATATTTATAAATTTCTAATTATTTTAGTTTTTTTATGTGTTGTACATTTTAGTGTGTGAACACTACCCTTTCAAAAATGTGTGCATACATCCATGTTTACAGGTTTAAAACAGTCTTTATCCAGACAAAGAGGCGTCATGCTACAGGTGTTAAAAGGCCAATAACACAATTGCCGAATTTTAAAATCACAGTGAATATGCCAAAAAGTTACTTTCTATCCAAGAGTAAATCATGGTTTTTAGCACACTTTAGCGAACCGCTACCCAAATATTAACCTGTAGACTGTTTGACATGCAAGAATAGTATATTAAAATGCTGGCTGCATACTGATCACTCACTATGCTGTGGCAGCAAATCAATTAGGCTACCAATTGTGTTCATTAGAACTCATTTAAATCTCAATTAAAAAGTTAATTAAAAGTAAGAGTGAAGAGGAAATCATGTCTAACATTCATATTAAATCCAAATCACCAAATTTATTTCAAATCCAAATCAACAATCAGGGTTGCCATTTTTTAAAAAAAGAGGGGTAAAAACATGTTAATCCAATATATTTGCTTTGTAAATGGTTGTCTGAAATTTCTAGGTAGTCTTTGTTGTATTAAAACCCTGCTTTTTTCAGGCACCAAGTATGAATACTGTCTTAACACACGTTTCCATTGCCCACAAACCTACGTAGCACATTAGGGCTGCAATCTTATATATACAGTACACATGTACTTAGGAGTTCAATGGGACTTACTTCCATGTAGAATTGGGATTGCACTGTCAGTTTCTTATCCAGAGTCTTACATGTTCTCCCTTTACTCATCCCATAATTCCATTTCCATTCACCGTAGTGGAGGTAACATAGCTATGCATTTGTAAAGCTACTCTGTGTGAATGTGAAGTTCAGTTCTTGTGCTCAGGGATCTCCATGCTTGGATTTTTAAGCAAATGTGCACACAGAAATTTAGATGTCCTTTAACGAGTTAACTAATGAATTACGCTGTGAGACTACTACTGATCACTCTGCTGCTTGCTTCTGCCCAACTGGCACTCATTTATTTAGACATATAGTATATACTCTGTCCTTTAAAATAATTCCCCCCTCCCCAAGGAGCCTTATATGAACATTTTTGTAAAACAACAATAGCCCACAATTCAATATGGGACTAAACATATAAAAACCCATCAGCATAATAACAAATGCAAGAGTTAGCAGAAAATAATTTGATAATTAAAAAAGTCTTGAGAAATAAAAATGCCTTAAAGCAGAGAGAGTGGGGGCTTGGTGGGGGCTTCATACTTGCAGACTTTCAAAGAAAATAGAGGCAAACGTAGTAGAATACTAAGCACAAGCCAATATGTCAAGAATATCAGACGAGCCCTGGCCCAGAACCAAAGGCCTACCGTATCTACGTTAGCATCCTGTTTCCCATAGTGGTCAGGCAGATTCCTACAGGAAGCCCACAAGCAGGACAAATGGGTAGGGCTGGGCGAATCAGACCATTTTGGTTTGACCCAGTTTCTTTGTTCCCCTCCCCATATTTCTTTATATTTCCACATCAGTGTGAATTATTGTTATTGTTATTATTTTAAATGCCCGATGAAAATTCACCAGCATTTTCGTGTGAATTTCTCTTGATAGACATATTTGGCATGCAATTTTCCCTAATAGACACATTTTTGCAAAGCAGTTTCTGGATGCCGTGTATGCATTTTTTAAAACACCACCACACACACACACACACACACACACACACACACACACTCATTTCTATGCACACTTTATTCCCATAGATGCGTTTTTGAACATATTACACAGCTGGAGAACTGCATTGCAAAATTGGGAGAAGTGCAAGTTTTGAAAGATGCCTGCGTTCTGGTTCACGCATTGTTTCAAAAAGTGCAAGTGGGGGAGGTTAACCTTTCAACACAACGTGAATTGAATTTATCCTCCATCCCTACAAGAGGGAGAAAGCCCTTTCTTCTTGTTGCTTCCCCCAAACTGATAAACTGCCTCTGCTCCTGGGAGGTTGTATAGAGCCGTCATGCCTAGTAGCCACATCCACCACGAATCAATCTAACTCCCTTTTAAAGACATCTAAAATGGTAGCTGTCCCCATCTCTTGGCCAAGCCATCTCAAATGGTTGTTGTCCCCACCTCTTCTGCCAGCAAATGCCACAAGTAAACTATGCACTGCTGTGTTGCCGAGTGGTGAAAATCTGTCCAACTCCAGGAATTCATTTCCCACCAGTTTGTACCCAGTTTCTCCCCTCTCTCCTTTATGTGCACCCTTATTTGGACTTCATTGGCATCTGTTCAGCCCATTTAGGAATTTAAAAGAGCCAGGCAGCCCAAGCTCTCATCTGCAGCAATCCTGGGTGGTTATTACGTCGCTTTGCAGCTTGCTGCGTGATGCAAATGACAGAGGAATTATGATATAGTAAGGACGATATATCTGTTCCCATTTATAAGCTCTTTTTATGTGTTGAAGAACTTGGGGCTTCCTTTCTCTTTGTTTCCTCAAGGCCCAATAAAAGAGGCCCCCGAGGTGGCTGTGAGACTCTCCCTGACAAGGCACGGAAAGCATCCGACTAATTTTATATGCAGTTCTTGGCACTGAGGTCTGGGCAGAGGTGGGCAGGGTCCGCCCATCCTTCAGTCTCATTAATCATTTGGCGCTCTCCCTCTCTCTCAACCACCGCTTCCACCCCCACCCCACCCCTTGCAGCATCTTCTGGAGGAACCCTTCTCTTTATTCATTCAGACAACCCTTTGGATTAAACAGAGCCAGCTAAATGTCAAACCAAATCTGAGTCTTGATGCAGATAATCATTTCAATAATATTTCTCCATTTGTGCCCAAACACCCAGGGAATAAAGCTTTTCTGCTGTCAGGTAGTGTAAGACTGCAGTTGGTGTAAATGCTTGACATTGAGCCAGATGGCTTAGCCGTGCTTCAAACATATGTTCAACAAGCAGGCTTGCACACATTGGAATTTTATTATTTTGAACTGGTGAGGCATGCATATTTATTTACTTGACCCTTTCCGGTGTCACTTTGGTTTTAAAACAATCAGTTATAAAGCTCCCCCAAGCAGCAGGGTAGGCCTGGTTTATAAGCCCCTGTCAGCTTTGCAGTGCATTCTGCAGGAAAAGCATTTCCCTTTTAAGGCTTCCATTTATCTGTTTTAAGAAAAGGGGGAAGTCCAGACTTTTTCTTCTTTTTAATATTCCCCTAGTGCTTGCAGTACACACATGCGCCTATTCAAAACAAAGCAAAACCAAAAATTCTAATTCTTAAATATATAAAGCTTATTAATTTAATCCCGATCCCTTCACCTCACACTTTTCTCTTCTCTTAACTTTAACATCCATGGCTGGATTCCAAAGGTCTGTTTCTGCACATGAAAAATGACTTTTCCTCACAAGAGAGCGTAATGCAGGACTCCCTCAGAGACTCAGTTGTATGTGTGGACAGTGGCGGAGCTTCATGCTCCAGCACCGGGGGGGGGGTAGAGGGGTGAAGAGCAGGTGGGGTGGGGCGGGGCCGGGGCACGTTCTGGGGGGTGGGGGTGCCCAGCGCAGGCAGGGGCCAGCCACAACAGAACCCCACCGGGATCACGCTGCCGGGGGCGGGGCGCTCCCCCCCCGCACTCCTCTTCCTCCACCAGTGTGTGTGGAGTGTATAGCTTGGGCAAATGATGTAGAACAGCCCAAATGGCATTCACACACAGAAACACAATTTATTGCATTCTTAGGGCACAAGGCCTGTTACAAGATCATTGCTTCTCTGATGCAAACATTTGGATGTGTCACCCTGCTGATCCTCTGCCAAACAGCTAAGAGGAACTTGCATGAGATATTAAGTCTACACAGCTGCATTTCCCCTGAATTTGCGCATTTCCGAAAAAAATCTGGATATTTTAGGAACTGCCTTTTTCACTAGGAACCACACACACACACTCTCAAAATTAAGACCTGAAGATACAACATGCACATGTGATATGTATAGGCAAACTCGGCCCTCCAGATGTTTTGGGACTACAACTCTCATCATCCCTGACCACTGGTCCTGTTAGCTAGGGATGATGGGAGTTGTAGTCCCAAAACATCTGGAGGGCCGAGTTTGCCTATGCCTGGCATAAAATCTAAAACAGAATGAAATCAAGAACAGGATAAAAACCAAAATAAATCCAGAGTAATGCAGCAGGGATCAAGATCAATACAACAAATCTAAAATATACTACCAATAATAATAATTGAAAGGGAGAAGCCTGGGAATCACCTGTTGGTGAAATGACCACTAGATGAGCACTAGGGAGTAGGTGCCATAATAAAGGGGCCAACACTGAAAAGGTAGCCACCTGATGAACATTATTTAACAGGGATATATTGAGGAATACCCAAGAGGAAACAGTCCTTCAGGAAACCTGGCCACAAACTGTTTAGGGCTTTAAAGGTTAATAAAGGTAAAGGTAAAGAGACCCCTGACAATTAAGTCCAGTCGCAAATGACTCTGGGGTTGCGGTGCTCATCTCGCTTTAAAGGTCGAGGATGGCGTTTGTCTGCTTCCGCAGACAGTTTTCCCGGGTCATCTGACCAGCATGACTAAGCCACTTCTGGCGAATCCAGAGCAGTGCATGGAAACACAGTTTACCTTCCCACTGGAGCGGTACCTATTTATCCACTTGCACTTTTGGCGTGTTTTCAAACTGCTAGGTTGGCAGGAGCAGCGACCAAACAACGGGAGCTCACCCCATTCCAGGGATTCGAACTGCCGACCTTCCAATCGGCAAGCCCAATGCTCAGTGGTTTAAACCACACCGCCACCCACGTCCCTATATGCCAAAGGATAAATGGGCATAAATCTGACATCGGGAATCACAAAACCAGTAGGAGAACACTTCAATCTCCCAGGACATTCTATACAAGATCTCAAAGTAGCTGTCTTATTACAAAAGAATTTCAGAAATAGACTGGAAAGAGAAGTTGCTCAATTGCAATTTATTACCAAACTTAAAACCATGGAGAGACCTGGTCTGAATAGAGACATTGGATTCTTATCTCATTATACATGATAAAGCTATTTTTAGTCAGCTCACCCCTTGCTTTTTCCTATAAGACCAATCAGTTGTTAATAGTCGTCAGCAGGTTTAGCACACCTATCACCCAATCACCCATTCCCACCACCCTTCTGAGTAATACCCCTCCCCACCCTCTCACTATATATAAGGGTCTGGTGACTTCTGTTTCAGTGTATCTGAAGAAGTGTGCATGCACACGAAAGCTCATACCAATGATAAACTTAGTTGGTCTCTAAGGTGCTACTGGAAGGATTTTTTTTATTTTCTTTTGACAATGGCAGACCAACATGGCTACCTACCTGTAACTTCTGCTACCCCTGTTTTGGACCATTTTCAAAGACAGTCCCACAGTAGAGCAAACCAGAAGTTAGCAGAGTGTAGATAATTGTAGCTCGGCTATCTCTGTTCATATATGGTCTTGGGTGATATAAGTTGGTAGAAGGAGGTCTGATCCACTGAGGCATTTGTGCCTGGATCCAAAACACACACACACCCCAAAGTGTACTAACCTAATGCTTTAGGAGGAGTGCAACTTCCTCAAAGACAGGTCAACGTTCTGAAAAGTGTCCAGAAGAGGGCAACCAAAATGGTCAAAGGCTTAGGGAGCTGGGTATGTTTAGCCTGGAGAAGAGAAGGTTAAGGGGTGATATGATAGCCATGTTCAAATATATGAAAGGATGTCATATGGAGGAGGGAGAAAGATTGTTTTCTGCTGCTCCAGAGAAGTGGACACGTAGCAATGGAATGGATTCAAACTTCAAGAAAGAAGATTCCACCTAAACATTAGGAAGAACTTCCTGACAGTAAGAGCTGTTCGGCAGTGGAATTTGCTCCCAAGGAGTGTGGTGGAGTCTCCTTCTTTGGAGGTCTTTAAGCAGAGGCTTGACAGGCATATGTCAAGAATGCTTTGATGGTGTTTCCTGCTTGGCAGGGGGTTGGACTGGATGGCCCTTGTGGTCTCTTCCAACTCTATGATTCTATGATTCTAACCCCCATTCAGCTGAATAGGAAACCAGCCACTTGTCTGGACTGAATCTCAGCTTATTGGCCTTCACCCAGTCCATTTTGGTGGCCAGGCACTGATTCAGAGCACCAAGTGCCTCACTTAGATTTGATGAGGAGAGCTGGAGCTGTGTGTCAGCCACATATTGGTGCTACCTCAATGGACATCTCCAGATAACCTCTCCCATTGGTTTCATGTAGAGAGTTTCCACATAATGGCACATAATGGGTGTGTCTGTGTGCGTGGGAAGAGAATCCTAAATGATCAAGAAATCCTCCCGCTCACGGAGAACCTCTGAAGAGAGGGAGTGGAGATGATAACAATTGCCTCTTCACTTCCAGCAGAATCACCTACCTTCAAGTAACAGCAAAGGTGTCAGAAATTTCTTCATTGCCTTGTTCTTCAAGGCTCAGCCTATAAAAATGGAGCCTACCATGGGCAGAACTTGGTTGCCGGTACAAGGTGATACAGTTAGTATGTGTGCAGATATCAGAGGGAAACGTGTTGGGTGGGGGTTTGGGTTGAAAGGCCAGACCACCCCCCTTGGTACTAATCAATAAGCTGAGTGATAACCTAGGCAAGCATTCTGCAGAAGGGGGAAATATGAATTCCATGAAAGAAATTATTTATTGCTAATAATTCAGCCAGTTTCTAATTTGGACATTACTTCTTATTGACTATTTTATTGCTCATTTAAAATATTTCATCATATAACCATCAATCACACGTATGCTAAATTATTTCCTCTGGAGCAGCATTTCAGCAGAATTAGAATAAAAGGTGCAGATATGGGCTCCTAAATACTGCATTTGTGGAACATGCACCCTATTAATGCACACTTACCAGCGAATCTCCAATATTGCTTAGTCTTCTCGCTATGTAATAATCCTACAATATTATAAAAAGCCATTCTTTATAAATAAAGTTTTTTTTAAGTGCCATTGGGATGTAGGCAGAATCATTTCTATTTGGGGTGGGGGAGGTATATTCAACTGCATCTTATTCAATCTTAAATCCTTAAAGGTAGGGGCTGTGGGGGGGTGGTTGCATTCTGGGTCACTGCGTGGGTCAGCAGAGTATGAAAAAGCCCATTCCACTTCTTCCTGACCCTGACCCTGTTCCAGCCCTGTTCTGCTCCTATTCCACCCTCTTCTGGGTGCGAAAACGGCACGTACGTGCTTTGAACATGCACAAAACGGTCCTTTCCTGTATTTGTTTTCAGTACCTGCGAAGATCACACCATCTCATTTCTCTGCAAGGTGGGCCTTTTTATCTTGCCCTGGTCCTACCTTCTAATATGAAGTCAAAGAATCATAGAATTGCAGAGGTGGAAGGGACCAGGACAGCCACGCACTCCAATCCCCTGCATTGCAGGGATCTTTTGCCCAATGTGGGGCTTCAGCTGAAAACTCTGAGATTACTGGTAGGTGCCCCATGCTCTACTGACTGAGCTTTCAAGAAAGAGGGAAACTGTATATCTCGGTGGCGGTGGTGGGTTTTTGCGGAGAGCTCCCAAGTGGAGTATGCTGCTCTCATCACATCACGTCTCTCTCTATAGGAACTTAAGAAACTGCCTTATATACCAAGGCAGGCCATTGATCCATCTAACTCAATACTGTCAACACGGACTGGTAGCAGCTCTCCAGGTTCTTGGGCAGGAAGCATTTCTGAGTTCTGTCTTAAGATACCACAGATTAAACCTGGGACCTTTTGAATGCAAAGCAGATGCTTTATCCTTGATCTACAGTCCTTCCTTGCGAAAGGCAGAAAAGCGGGGTGGGGGGGCGGGGGGGGGTGAGATTGTATCCAATAAACCTGCCCAGCACTAAGATGCCATAGAACTCACAAACCGTCCACCCCACGATCTCAGTATAGCATATCTGGGCTACAAGAGACACATGAAACAATTAGCTTGCTACTGCAACTTTTCTACATCTGTATAAAACTAAAACACCATGCCTACAAAAGTAATGAAGCCCATCCTTCCTTGTGCCAATACAGTGATCTGTAAATTGCATCCACTGCTCTTTTTAAAAGACAGGTGTTCTCTCTGTTGATCAAGGTGAACTAGAGAAATCATTGAAATATACCGAATGATATTTTCCAATCCATTACACAGCTAGGAGTTAATGCTGCCCAGTTATCATCTTTGTATTGTAAAGAGCTACAAGAAGCATGCTGATTTCTTAAAAAAGAAGCAGCTTATCCTAGTTATCCCATGATAGAATGAACAGGGCCAATTGATTGTTAAAAAAAACAGCAGGGAGGTTCAGCAGATAATGTGACAATAACTGTGTATGGGCATCATATAGGAGCTTCCAAAGTACAAGCTCAGTTAATTAGAAGGATCACTAGATTTACTGCTATAGTAACAGTAAAAGGTAAAGGTAACGGACCCCTGACAGTTAACTCCAGTCACGAACGACTCTGGGGTTGTGCGCTCATCTCGCTTTACTGGCCGAGGGAGCTGGTGTTTGTCCACAGACAGTTTTTCCAGGTCGTGTGGCCAGCATGACTAAGCTGCTTCTGGCTAAACCAGAGCAGCGCACGGAAATGCCATTTACCTTCCCGCTGGAGTGGTAACTATTTATCTACTTGCATTTTGACATGCTTTCGAACTGCTAGGTTGGCAGGAGCTGGGACCAAGCAACAGGAGCTCACCCCGTCGCGGGGATTTGAACCACCGACCTTCCAATTGGCAAGCCCAAGAGGCTCAGTGGTTTAGTGCACAGTGCCACCCACATCCCAGAGTAACAGTTGAAGGCTTCAATTAAGTGACTGGCAAAGGAGGAGAATGACCACCACTTCAAACAGACACCTGGCTATACAGGTTTGCTGTTTTGGCTTGATGAAAGCATGGCAAAGCAGTAAATAAAATGTATTATAGTCTGGCTCTGAAATACTATTATGCTAGCTTCTTCTTCTTTAGGTTTATGAGGGCTTTTAATCATGTTTTGAAGGAAACTAGTGTTTTAAATGTTACTGTGTTTTATTGTGTATATTTTGAGATATACTTTCCCAACCACTTTGAGAGGCATAAATAAATAAATCAGCATGGCTTCTCCAAAGATAAATCCTGTCTCACTAACCTTTTAGAGTTCTTTGAGAGTGTCAACAAGCATGTGGGATGGGATGATCCAATCGACATGTTTACTTGGACTTTCAAAGGCTTTTGACAAAGTCAGTCACCAAGGACTCCTGAGCAAACTTTGCAGTCATAAGATATGAGGAGAGGTCTTACGGATCGGTAACTGGTTAATGATCAGGAAGCAGAGAATAGGAATAAACGAGCAGGTTTTTGTTTTGTTTTGTTTTTGTTTTTGAGGGATATAAGCAGTGGATTGGTAACTGGCTAATGGACAAGAAGCAGAGCACATGAATAAATTAATAGCTTTTTTGAAATGGAGGGATATAAACAGTGGTGTTCTTCCAAGGATTTACAAAGGCCCGTTGCTTTTATACTTGTCAGGGATGATCTGGAATTAAGGGTATGTAGCAAAGTGGCCAAGTTTGCATATGACATCCATCCAACTTATTTAGGGTGGTGAAAATGAGAAGGGATGTCCCCAAGCAGGGAAATTCTACATTTAAATGGCAAATGTGGTTCAACATAAGCAAGTGCAGAGTGACGCTAGGGCAATCTCTCTCTCTCTCTCTCTCCCCCATATATATATCTCCTCATATAGTGACTAGTAGCTAGCCCAATTAAAACACTGACACTATGGACGGCTGCTGTGGAAAAAAGTGAATTCTGTGCTGAGGCCCATTAGGAAAAGAATCAAAAAATAAAACTGCCAATATCAAAACATCTTAATACAAATCAATGGAGCAGCTGCACTTGGAATACTGTGTTATCGTTCTGGTTGTCTCATCTCAGAGAGGGGTGTTATAGAGCTGGAAAAGAATCAGAAAGAAACAACAAAATTTAACCACGGGGCTGGCACAACTCCCCTATGAGGAAAAGTTGCAGCGTTTGGGCCTTCTTAGTTACAGTAAAGACACGTAGGTAATTTTGCAAGAAATAAGCACACACCAGACTTTTCCAGCTGTCCTCCAGAACATTGGAAAGACGTTGCTCCGTGATATCATTATCAGCAGCAAACAATAGACTTCTCTAACAGATTTTGCATGCATTGGCAGATCCCAAGCCACCTAAGGCTGTGGAGATCATTCCCGTGGGCAGGTGCTCCGAATGGGTCATTTCTTCCTCCACATGCACGAGATATATTTTTCCCACCCACTGCCTTACTATGTCACTTTTTTTGTCGCTGCTTGTTGCTATGTTTTGCCACGCCGTTCGTTATTTAAATGGCAATCCTCAAAAGCCAAAGACCCCAAAGTTTATTTTATTTGCTTGCAAAGTTCTAGATACATTTTGGGAGCTGGCCCATTACTGCAGACCAGGTACCATTAACAATTTTATTGGATTCATCAACTTGCAAGGTGACACTGGCTCCCCCCTGCTTTTTGCTTTTTTAAAAAATATATATCTCTGATTAAAGTCCCCCCTCCCCCCCACCTTATGGTATTTTGGATATTTCTATAGTTTGCACGCACCAGGGGAAATGAGCATAAGAGAATTACTAGTTGGAGGCTGGCACAGTTCCTAGCTCATTATTCCATAAAGGATTTGGTGTTCCATTGAGTGGAAAATATTGTGTAGTCAGGTAATGCTGACTGCATTACCACTGAATTTTATGAATTTTGCATTGCTATTTACTACTAAATTTCATGCTGAACCCAATAACAAGGCAACAATGATGCCAGTCACTGTGAGCGCTTCTTTCTCATGATTTACCCTGGAGTATTCAACAAAATGGCAGCTGATTTGCCAGCCACAGATAACTTTTTGGTGCTGCAACTTGGAAGAAGCAATAATTGCCATCAGCTGAGGTCAGACCCTGTCTGTCTGTCTGTCTGTCTGTCTGTCTGTCTGTCTGTTTCTCTCTCCCCCCCCCTCTCATACACACAAACACCCACTACACATCCCAGCCATGCGCTCTGCGTATGTATATGGTACATAGCTGCCAAGTTTTCCCTTTTCTTGCGAGGAAGCCTATTCAGCATAAGGGAAAATCCCTTTAAAAAAGGGATAACTTGGCAGCTATGATATGGTACATATTTTTGTATAGATGATATACTCTCAGCTGCCATCAGCCACAGCCAGCGTGGCCCATAGCCTCAGGAACTCTCAGAAGGTGGGAGCTGGAGTCCAGAAACATATGGCTATGTGAAGGTTAGCCACCTCTCCACCATTTACTGGCTAGGATTTGTTCACATGCAGCCGTGAGGCAGGCACATGCATAAACAGGATATTGTACACTGTGGATGCCCTGTGTGCACACGCCATACAGCCTATTCATGAAATCTGTGGGTGGAGGAATGCACACATGCCCGTTCACCTACCCTACATATAGGATCCCAAACTGGAAAGGTGAGAAGTGGCACTTACTCCAGTGTTTCCCAACCTCGTGCCTCCAGATGTTTTGGGACTACAACTCCCATCATCCCTAGCTAGCAAGACCAGTGGTCAGGAATGATGGGAATTGTAGTCCGAAAACAGCTGGAGGCACAAGGTTGGGAAACACTGACTTACTCAATACGAGTCCGGTTTCACAACCTAAGGCGGATCCTTAAGAATAGCTCAATTCCTCTTGGGACTCGAGAGAGGCAGAGTCTGCTTAAGACATTTTGCACCCTCTCATGTTGCAAAACCTCAACAGCATTTGTTTCCAGAGGGAACCAAGACTGGTGCCTAATTCTCCACTGCCATGAGCTCCTTTACTGAGCTGGCTTAGGCGGCAGACGTTGCAATGGGTTCCCTGCTGCTCCATCTACTTCCTGTGGTGGAGAAAGGAGAAGGAGAGGACTTCAGCCAGCTCCCTGTGGATGGCACCATTTGGATATGCAGCGGAAACCCACTTCCAATTCACATTGTTTATTTAAAAAAGATATTAAATTGACAAACTCGAGGAGTCACACAAGAGGATAGCTTTAGAAAGAAAGGAAAATCAGAAAGTTGTCAATTTATAGGGTTTTTTTTTGCCAAATAACTTTTTTTAAAAGAAAATGATAGGGAAAGAATGGAAGATATGATTAACTTCTACATGAATGCTACACTATTAACATTTTTGCTAAATCCATTATTTAGGCCACAATCCTAAACACACTAGGGAATAAGCAAAATGGAACACAATAGGGTTTCTGTAGACATTTAAATGAACATTCTAGGAACCCGGAGAGTCCCATGGACTGTAAGAAGATCAAGCCGATCCATTCTGAAGGCAATCAGCCCTGAGTGCGCACTGGAAGGACAGATCGTGAAGCTGAGGCTCCAATACTTTGGCCACCTCATGAGAAGAGAAGACACCCTGGAAAAGACCCTGATGTTGGGAAAGATTGAGGGCACAAGCAGAAGGGGACGACAGAGAACAAGATGGCTGGACAGTGTTCTCGAAGCTACGAAAATGAGTCTGACCAAAACTGCAGGAGGCAGGAGTACCTGGCGTGCTATGGTCCATGGGGTCATGAAGAGTCGGACACGACTAAACGACTAAACAACAAAAAGTACCTGGAAATTCCAACGGACTGGTAGCATGCCTAGTAGCTTCCACAACTGTGTAGAACCTGAACTATGCAAAGGAGTTTCTTTTTTGACAGGAGCAACCACATCATTGTGAAAAATATGAATCCACCCGAAGAATCAAGAAATGTATGCCATAGAACTAATGGCTGGGTCAGTTTTAGCCTCTCCACTTGGTTAAAAGAGCACCCCAAGGAGATGCAAGCCATTACCTAGGCCTTCTGCTCCTATCACCTGCTACCAGATTCTTTTAACTGGAGATATTGGGTACTGAACCTATTTATTTATTTTTTGCACAGCAAACAATGTGCAACAATGAAATGCACATGGCATGAAATCTGAAAGTGCAGCTTCATTTTAGGCTATACAGCTAGAATTCTACGCTGATATTTGGTGTATTTTTTAAAATTCATCTGCTTCCATTTGTCATCATACGCAGCAGCATCTTACCACCTTGCACTTTATGCATTAAAAAACCCCACACACAACACAATTAGCCCCAAGTTTCTACAATCCTGCCAGGGCCAACGGGGTTTCAGTCTTGAACTCTAGAATAAGGGAGATTGCACTATTGAGAGAAACTTGCCTCTATGTCCAATTTATCATTTATTGGCATGAGGAAGACACGTGTGGGTGTGGGGGTGTGTATATATACCTGTACCCAAATTGTTGCAGATGGTTAGATCCCCTATAAATCCTCAGCCAATGACAGATCTATTGGACAACAGTTGAAGTGATAAGCACTAATATGACTGCCTCACATTAATTAAACTAATCTGCTAACTATAATCCTGTGTGTAAAATGAGATGAACTGTAAAAAATAATACTCTATTAAAGAGAGCATCATACGGAATGAGTATGAATTTGTTAATTACCATAACTCCAAGACAATTTGGTAATGAAAAAAAATACGTCTACTTTTGCTGTGTGCAAAGTTATAACAACTGGCCAGTGAAAGGGAGAAATATATTTGGTAACATCACAATTCTGGCAGAATGTGCAGATAATAACAATGATAATTGGATGCAGGCTGGCTATTAGATCAAGACATCATTTTCTATATAAGCCATGCCCCTGAGGGCATTCAATATCAAGGAAAAATTCTATGTGCAGCATAGTTGAAATTTGTGAGAGGGAACTCCTATTAGACTGGGGTCGTGTTTACCTACCACTTCAGATGGCTTAACTGCCATGTCCTCACATCCAGAACTCAATGATTTATAGAGTTATTCTGCACCTTTATAATGAAACAACAGGCAGAAGTGTTAGAATTTTGGATTGTTCCATATCATACCACAGGATTTGGGGATGTTTCATGTTTGGAATGCTTCAGCATGTGAAGATCATGCTTCAACAGACTCCTGAATGTACTGTAGTAAAATCATAGAATTTTAGAGTTGGAAGGCTCCTGAGGGTCATCTAGTCTCATCCCTTGCAATGTAGGAATCTCAATTCAAGCATCCATGAAATATGGCCATCCAACCTCTGCTTAAAAATTCCCCAGGAAGGGGAGTCCACCACTTTCCAAGGGAGTCCTGCTCCACTGTCCAAGAGCTCTTACTGTCAGAAAGTTCTTCCTGATGTTTAGTAGAAATCTCCTTTCTTTTCACAGGAAGCCATTGGTTCAGGTCCTACCCTCCAGAGCAGGAGAAAACAAGCTTGTTCCTACTTCCATGTGACTGCCAAAGCAAGCTCAAAACTAGTTGAGGTTGAAGTGCAAGATGTCATTTATACAAATAGCTTTCATAGACTGGGAGATACATTGGAGCCATCATTGTTTAGGTTGCACACTAGGTTCCCTGGCACATGGGTTGCTGTTGCGTACAGGGAAGTGGCAGTGGGGACAGTCGGGGCAGTGCAAACATGCCAGCGTAAGTGCCAGATTGGCTCTGCTGGTGCGTTTACACCACGCTGACCAACCCACTGCCTCATCTCTCTCGCTCCCAGAAAGCAACATGGACCCACCTACCAAGAAGCTAGCATAGCACAACCAATGTGATATTGTGGTTAGGGTGCCGGACTATCACCTGGGAGACTGGGGCCCTAATCTCCACTTTGCATGAAGCTCACTGTGTGATCTTGGGTCGGTCCCTGCCACTCAGCCGAACAACCTCACAGGATTGTTGTGCATAGCTGCCAAGTACCCCGTTTTCCCCGGGAAACCCCCATTTTTTCGTACCGTTTCCCGGCAGTCCCCTGTATCAGTTCGCCTTTTTTTTCCTGCTTTGCCCATCTATGGGCACAGAAAATGGCCAACACTGGCGCCGGAAGTCGCGCAGGCGCAACTTCCGGTGTCGGCAGCGACCATTTTTGGCGCCCACAGATGGGCAAAGCGACACTGGAAGTTGCATCTACGTACTTCCGGACATGCATAGACGCGACTTCCGGCACCGGCGCCTGCCATTCTTGGTGCCCATAGATGGGCAAAGCGACACCGGAAGTTGCGTCTATGCAACTTCCGGTGTCAAGCGGCTGCCGGTCCCGGATTCTGCAGTCCAGGACTTGGCAGGTATGTTGTTGTGAGGATTAAATGAGGAGGGAGATAACCATGTCTATGACCTTAAATACCTTGGATTTTAAAAAGTGGGATATACATGCAATAAACAAATACATCTTCTACCCTGCCATGGTTGATTTGGCCAACTGGGTTTGCCTTTTTTCATGCACTACTATGGGACAGATGAGGAAAAAAATGGGTGAGACATGGGTACAGCCACAGCTATGGAGAACACACAACCCTACATAGCTGGAGTAACTGCAGGGAGAACCTAACAATGAGATTTAACATTAAATGTCAAAATACCTTGAGGTTGTGGAATTGGAAAATGTTTTCTTTTACATGCAAAATGGTGGGCAAGCTTCTTGTTTTCAAATCGCAACTTACTTATGATTGTGTAAGAATTCCAGGGCCAGGTGTGATCTGTGGGCCATAGGTTTGCCAACCCAATCTAGTAATAATCCTGATTGTTCCCACAGAAACATCCCTTTCTATAGGAGCTGTGGTTCTGAGCACATTCAATACCGAGGGGGTATTCCGTTCAGTGTAGCTGAACTTTGCAGCCGTGCTATGCAGAATAAACGTCTTTCATAGACATAATGGGAAACTTTATCAGGCTATCAGGACTTCAAGAAGAGAATTTGTACCCCTCCTGTCCCCCGAAAATACAAGCATGAAAGAAAAATCACTCGTGCTTATACAGAGAGAGACAGAGACAGAGTGTGCTGATAGGTGTTTTCATTCAAAGGCACATATATTCCATATATTTCCAAAAGTCCTGTGTCCCAATTTAGTGAATCTCCCCAGCCAGCCAGCCAGCCATTCAAGGCATATGCTTTGACAGGATTGCATTTTCTTTTATTTTTATTTCTTGGGCATCAAAAGAACAGCTTTCGGTCTTCAGCAAAATAAAGGTAAATTGCACCTGCCAATGATTTTTTTCCTTAAGAAAAAAATGAAATGGAGCTGAAGTTGACTTAGGATATAGATCTCTATCCTCTCAGTCATTTTTGTGATATTTTTTCATAAACTCAGCTGCTTCTGGTTTGCCCTCTAATAATACTCAGAAGGCTTATTTCCCCTGTATAACTCTATGTAAACACAAAGTTGAGAGAAGGGTATTTAGACTCATCCTCCAGGAATGCTGCTTTTCAGAAAATGCTTGTTTACCCAAGTCAGTAGTTTTCAAGAATATAATGTGCATTTTAAAATCATAACCAACATCACTGTTGTTGTTGTTGTTGTTGTTGTTGTTGTTGTTGTTATTTCTACTACTGCATAGGAAACTGGCAGCTTTTTTAAAAAAATTAGTCAGGTCCTGGTTCTTCTGGAATTCATAAGAACAGAACATAAAGAGAGCCCTGCAGGATCAGGCCAAAAGCCCATCTAGTCCAGCATCCTGTTCCCCCAGTGGTCCTCCAGGTGCCAATGGGAAGCCCACTAGCAAGACATGAGCTCAACAACATTGCCCCAAGAAGCCATTCTCCCTGGAAGCCATTCTTCTTGAGATGTCACACACTCTAATTTCTTAATTTTCCATTTGTATTTGCATTCCAGCTGTCAGAAAGGCATCTCTGAAAATGCTGTTCAAACGGACATGCTTCAGGTTGCTGCCCTCTCCTCTGGATCACTAGAAGCAGCTCGGCAGAAAGCAAATACTGTACTAAAACTCCATGTTTATGGCTGTTCGGTGGTGGCTGCCCAACCTTACATTGCCTGCTCTTTCCCCTCCAAACACGAACTGCACGTTGTTCTCGTTTATAAAGTGGGGAGGTGACTCCGTTCACTTCTCGTTATTTATTGTGCATTCAA
Organism: Zootoca vivipara; assembly: GCF_965207765.1. Taxonomy (NCBI): domain Eukaryota; kingdom Metazoa; phylum Chordata; class Lepidosauria; order Squamata; family Lacertidae; genus Zootoca; species Zootoca vivipara. Next base: position 30,359,000 of record NC_142582.1, read on the forward strand.
TTTACAATTTATCATACATCATAACAGTTTTTGCTTTGTCAATTATTGTTCCGTTTGATTAATTGCTCCCATTTCCCCATCACTTTGTGTCTCTCAAATCTAAACAGCCTAAAATAAATTAGGATAGCTCTGAGGAAAGGATTGTATTAGGAAATGCAGCATTCGTGTGAAGGAGAAAGTGGGCTGGAAAGGGAATGAATGAATCATGAAGTTGCTCTTCCATCTCTTGGTTGTTAGCATAGACTTATCTGTAATGCAGCTAGTTTATTTTTATTTTTATTATCCCTTTTAATGGAAGCTGACGGTGTGGCAGAAACTATACATCATGGCTATAGAGGGATGGAAGAAGGCAGTTATTTCCATTCCATCCCGTTTTCACCTCAATCAGCACTGTTTCCCTTCTGCTGCAGTTCAGATGCTGCCAAATACAATGCTATCTGTCTCGCTGTCCCCTATTTAACACAATTATTTACATGATTTATATCAGTTACTAATCTAACATACTTAGTGATGTCATGATTTCCACACTATTCTTTTCAGTACAAAGGAAATGCAATTTACATGGCAGAGGGAGTCATCAAAAAGATATTGCTTGAGGACTGAGGGCAGGGGTGGGAAAACCACCCACAGTGAATACTGATAGGTATTTGCCGGATTAATTTTGATTCTGGTCATGGGATAAATAACACCAACAATTCCCACTTCTGTTTCCATTTTTTGTTGGCATTCTCTGACATCCCTACTACTGTAGCATGAAGCACTACAGCCTCCTATCTGTGTGGAAGGGAAGAAGGCCCAATTTTTGAACCTGGGGAAAATCAAGTGATCTCAGTGTTCCAGCAAATGCCGGGTAAATATTACCTCTAGTGAATTATGACAGTCCCATTTTTAATAATAGGAGGTATGAATCAGGGATGGAGTGCAAATTGCCCATTTGATATCACAAGCTTTCCAGAGTTGTTGCAGGGACTGTGGAAAAAGAGGCACCCTTCTCCACCTATGGTGGGACAGCCCACAGGTCTTTAATTTCGGGACAATGGTTTGTCGAGAAATGACCAAAATGCTCAAATATCCCATTCCAACATCACCACAGATTTGTTCATGAAATGTGTGGTATGATAAACTGAAAAGGTTTAACTCTCAAAAACTCTTGATATGGGTGCTGATGGCTGCCGGAACATCAATTGCTCCAAAATGGAAAACCTTAGGGGCCTTGTGATTTTCACTCTGGTATAAAAATACCAGAAGGGACCCAGGTGGCGCTGTGGTTAAACCACTGAGCCTAGGGCTTGCTGATCAGAAGGTCAGCAGTTCGAATCCCTGTGATGGGGTGAGCTCCCGTTGCTTGGTCCCAGCTCCTGCCAACCTAGCAGTTCGAAAGCACGTCAAAATGCAAGTAGATAAATAGGAACCACTACAGCGGGAAGGTAAACGGCGTTTCCATGTGCTGCTCTGGTTTGCCAGAAGCGGCTTTGTCATGCTGGCCACATAACCTGGAAGCTATACGCCGGCTCCCTCGGCCAATAATGCGAGATGAGCGCGCAACCCCAGAGTCGGTCACGACTGGACCTAATGGTCAGGGGTCCCTTTACCTTTATAAAAATATGAGGAGTTCAGCATATTTGTTTGACTAGCTTCATTAAAAACAAATAATTTGGCATCTGACGTTATTCTAAGGGAGGCATCCCCAAACTTCGGCCCTCCAGATGTTTTGGACTACAGTTCCCATCATCCCTGACCACTGGTCCTGTTAGCTAAGGATCATGGGAGTTGTAGGCCAAAACATCTGGAGGGCCGCAGTTTGGGGATGCCTGTTCTAAGGGCTACAGTGCATAAAATTGTGAAATGGGCTGCTGTGGCTTTAAATTTTCATCCTGCCGTGTCCAACTCCAAATTTACTCACATGGCTCAGGAATTTTTCCTCTACAAAAACAAAATAAAACAAGAAGAAGAAGTAAAAATTATGAACAGCTCCCCCTCAGAGACAATAGCTGAGCCTTGCCAAAGTTCCCCACAGCATTTAGTATCTAAAATGCAGACCTGGAGGAAAGAGGAGATGCTATCGGCCAGAGCTCTCCAAAGATGAAGAAGTATTCTGTGCAGGGAATGAAAGTTTGTAAAGAAAGTCCTGATCACAGACTTCCTGTAGTATCAAAAGGGAAATTTATGCATCGCCTTTGAGTTCAACTTCTCCATTAAAGCTTTCCCCCTATAATCTAGGGAGTTCTTATCTTGGTGACTTATGATGTTATGGAGGGGCTCATGCATGGAAAATGTCAATAGAAATAGTAACTCTAGAAGGGAAGGGCCTCCTAATTAGTCCCCATTTAGATTTTATGATGGCTTTGAGATCTGCTCATCCTGACAGTGCGCACTCTGGTTACATATTGTTCTAGCCTGAGGGAACCATAGGAAAATCCAGATTTATTGTACCTATCATACCAGCATATTTCATTTGCCATTATGAGCAGCCATCTCGCAATGATGCAGGAGTATTTATTACAGATTAAATTGTAGGACCTGGATGGTTTAGTGAGGTTCTTGAGGTATCATTTATGTCATTAACTGGCTCATTATCAGATCTGCAAATCTCAATTCCTTTTTTTTCCCCTTTCCCTTTTTTTTTCCATGTCATGCCTTCTGTTTTAAGAGCAGAGACTTGGTTTCAGCACTTTGAGGCTGCAGTTTGTGAGAGAGAGAGTCTGTGTGCCTCAGGTTTAAACAGACTCGACGCAAATCACTTGCATTGTTATTTACACAGTGATGAAGGTTACAGAAAGCACCACTATGATGGTTTTCAGAAGGGTAGGCAAATTAGATCTTAATTGTCGAAGGGTCATAAATTACAAGAAATACCTTTTTTAAAAAAGGATACAAATCTCTCTGATCTTGAGATGGAATTTCATCTGATCATCTCCCATATGTTTCTTTATGGATTCCTATCCATTAATATGGAGATCTGGATAGAAAAAGCAGAAGAAAGTACTAATAGATGGGGTAATTTAATTGTTATTATTTAAAAAGAACGGGCAGCGTAACTCTGTTACTAGAGGAAAAATGGCAATGTAACCCATTCCTGGTGTAACTAAGTGAAAAGACCAGGAATGGTATCAAAGCAGGCATGGTCATATTTATTACTGATAATTTACTGTGTAAAAATAATGATCCCTACATTTGTGAGAGTTCTTTTGCTTCTCTCCCCACCCACCTTCCTTTTCACAATAACATCCTCTTGGGAAGCTTCAGTCAAACACTGCCTCCTCTGGTAGATTTAGTGATATTATTTGAATTTATTGTTTGACTCAACTTGTGTGTTCTTACTTGTTGGTATTTGCCCTATTTACTCACCTATATTGCTTTTTCATCAAAGCAGGGGGATGGCATTTAAGTTGTTGTGTTCTTTGGTATTAAAATGCACCTCGTACAAGCCCAGAAGCGCATGCAGGACTGATAGGGCCTGGTCACAAATGATAGACCAGAAAGAAGCACCCCACAATATCTTGGCTGAAATTCATTAATTTCTCCTGTGTGCAGTTGCTGAAAATGTCCTTGGGTTTTGGGAGGGAAACATGACTACTGTACATTAAAATCACTGTGATCTTTTCTTTTTAAATTTCCCCATCTTTTATATATTAAGGAGGGTAGTGGGCTTATCTGAAGGACTAGGATTCCCCCCCCTTTGGTGTGTGGCAGGCTTCTGCAGTCAGCCTGCAATTGATCTGGTTTCTCTCCCCCCCCCTCCATTCCTTCAAAGAATCATAGAGTGAAGGATGTTTCACACATTATTGAGTGGCAAACATGGGTTTTCAATCAGTGCCTTTGACAGGGAGATTTTCGCCACTCTTCTTTGGTTGAAAAGCACACTACATAATGCATGTACAGTGCTATTTATCACGTCCATAGTTTATACACCTAAAAATGTAATGTGTGAAGTGCTCCACAACACTGGAAGTAACACATGAGACATCTGGTAAGTTCCCCCATAAGACGAAACACCAAAACATCTATCCTACATAACAGACTCCATAAAATACGGCCAGGAGACCAACAAGCCTATCATATTGAAAAGGCTAAGCATCTCTAGATCTGATTGGTGGTTGGATGGGTTACTGCCTGGAAACCACATGTTTGCCTCCTAGGGTTTCATGATGGAACAAAGGCGGGATATGAACATAACAAGATAAAATAACTACACAAAATAGTGGTTATGGAACTGCCCTATATTGCAACTCTCCACACAGCACAATTCCACATGAATCTACTCACACCCAGAATAGCTGCAAATTCACCACACAGTGGGGATAAGGAACATGTCTATGGATCTGAGATCCCGGGCCTGTAACAATTCACTGGCTCCTAGCCCTTACTCTAGGTTAATTTTTTAAAGGAAAAGAAAGCTTGATTGTCACTTTTTTATATATAAGTTAGTAGATATCCTGAAATAAAGGTCAAGTCTTAAAAGAGAGAGTCTCTAATTGGCTTGAATAAATGTTTTGATTTAGGCATTATATTTGTAATGGTCGATTAGTTAGCATTACTTTTATCAGGTGAGGTATGTTTTAAAGATAAGATCAGTTCTAATTGGACAGAGTGGCTCATTGTGCTCAGATAATGGATCAGATATGAAAAACAAATGGAACTGGCAAGAGGCTTAAAGAGGTTGAGGGTTAGTTAAATTGCCTAAAAATATTGATAAAGATTAAAGAGAGCAAATTGAAGTTTGGTATTGAAGCCGGAATACCAGCTCAGCAGGTGCATTCAGTATGTGCAAACAAACAAACAAAATGAGCGCTTTTTAAATGCTAAAGATATAAAAGACTCAAGCCTAGAATCTTCACATTTGAACTTGAGATTTGCAGCACAGAGAACAAAACATAATATGTTAGACCACAATATTTGAAACATTTGTAACATTTTTCCTGTTAAATGAAGCTGTTTGGACTATTATGAGCTACAACATTTACAATGCCTCTACCACAACATAGACATACTTCTATACTTTAACATGGTGCAAATTAAAAATAAAGAGTGTTTAATTTCTTAAAGAAGAACAAAACGTAACAAAGACCACAAATGCAAATGTTGGAAATGCAAATATTTTGTTTCTATACATGATGTTGTATTTAAAGCATATATTAAACCGAAGGCAAGTTATATCTTCCACTGCAATTAGTTTGCTATAAAACAATAATTTGGTTCCAGCATGGGAGACTTTTCCTTGAATTTATTTATTGGCTCAACACTTCTTTTATTTTGCAGTTTAGGGCACTTTCCACAAAGATATCCAAATTAATCTGAGCAAATGAGTACCTGAGAGACCAAAAAAAAAAAACTAAACTAATTGTTTCCTTTTATTTGCAACTGTGATTTACTTCAGATTGCTTTTAAACAACATCCTGTCTTTCACATACGAGGCAAAGGCTCCGATAGTGTTAATTTGTGTGTGTGTGTGTGTGTGTGTAATACAAGTTCTTAATTCCAATGCTGTCTTGTACAAGACTAGTTTTAATGCTCTAAGTAAATTTAGATACTCCTCCTGTTTTAAAATACAGCTATGTCTGTAAGGGGAGCATCCATAAATACAAAAATGCAGGGAATATTGTTCAGCTATTCCCCTGATAAATGTTTTAAACCAGGCTGAAAATGGATTGCAATTATTTTTTCCCCCTCTCCTTCTTAAGAAGCCTCTACCTGAGCTGATGGCCAATTAAAGAGAACTTAGTACTAAATGAGTACGCTTTCACACTTCTGTGTACTATAGGCATACTTGAATAAATAAAATCCATAATTGCTATAAATAGGCTTCTTGATACAAGAGATTCCTAGCTGTGGGTTCTTTATAATGCTTCTCTCCTCAGTCTCAGTACTTGGTCTGTGCAGAATAATCTTAATATCAAGGTTGCTCATTAATCTACATTCCTTTTTTCTTCCCTTCCCTTCCCTTTTTTTTTTTTTTAGATTAGTCTAGACTGTTCTTGTAGCAGGAGTTCTCACTGGGTTGCCGTAGGAACAAAGGACCCAAGTAAATATGCTTATGGAGAAGAAATGACTACTAATTAAACGTGAATAGCATTTATAAATTGTCCAGTTCTCACAGGAAGCCGAGCATAATATGCACTGATATACTTCGTTAGGAAAAGACAAGACAGATATACTTCCCCCCCTTTTTTTGCTTCCCTCTTTAACATGCATGCACACATTTCTAACCTGTGCCGAGAGCAAAGGGAAAAAATTTAAAGTCAGGAATGCTATTTTATATGGTTTTGTCTGTTTCTTGCCTCTAAAACCTAAAATGTGTCCTTTTATTGCATTTACATCGCTGATAAAGACATTTGGGCTCAGTGGTGGAAGGGGCAAGCACCTTCAATATTTATGCACTGAATCCAGATTTCTTTTTCATTGAATAAATATGGTTTGCAGGCTGGTTGGGGTTGTTTTCTCCCCCCCCCTTTCTTTTTCTTTTTCTTTGAGTCATTAAAAAAAATCTTCACCGCAGTTTCTGTGTCATATGATATTTCCCCATTCTGATGGATGTACAAAGCTATCTTTCAGCTTCATACAGCTGATAGAAGATATATCTTGGAAGTGATAGGGAACAAGTTTGCTGTGTGTGTGTGTGTGTGTGTGTGTGTGTGTGTTTGTGTGTGTTATGGGGCTCCCCTCCAATTCCCTAGAGTGGTCAGTCTAACGTTTTGTTGCTTTTTTAAAAACCCTTGAATCAGCATTTATTCATTCATAATACACTAGACAACATACTGGATAAAAACTCTCTTGGAAACAGAAAAGTTGGGAAGGAAAGTGTTTATTTTTACATCAGTGCACTTATTACACATTTTTAAAGCTGCAAGACTTGGACTAAAAAATATCCATCCCTCATTCCCTGCAGGATGGGGAGTCATCCATTTCCCTTGGTTGCAGCCCTCCACCCATACCTGGAACAGATCACCTCCACACTGTCAGTATTGTGCGGGAGGCATTCAAGTTCCCACCAGAAATTTAGGTTTGCACAATTAGAATGGATTAAAGTGCTCCATCACCCTGGCACAACAGATCCACTTTAAAAAAGAAACGGGGGGGAGGGGGGTTTGCAGTTAGGAAAGGGGTGGTGAAATAGATGGGAAACATGGAATGGAGGAACGATTAACAGGAAGACTTAGAACCACAGTGCAGGCAAATCAGAATGAATTTAAGACACTTGCTCATTGTTGTATGATCACTGCATAAACAAATAAGAATGAATGCTCAGTGAAGTCCAAAGGAATCAGAAAAGCTAGACAACTGATGACAGCTGCCCTTAAAATACAGCCAATACAATAGGCCATCCTCACTTTCCTTGATCAGTCTCTATCAATATTCCACTCACTGTCTATATATCAATTTATCTTTTACAGTCATTTGCAACCACCACCATTTATTCCATATTAGTTAATCCAAAGTAATTACTTCCCTTGTTTCCACACTTGGAGTCTGAGTGTGGGTTAGAATCCCATTTTTATCCATAAATCTAATGCATTCTTTTACCAGTCAATAGCCACCTTGATTCTGGTGTAAAACTGCGGTTAATAATTTCCGAGGTGTAACTAGTTTGCATTACACAGCCAAGTAATTAGAAGAAATGCAGTAATAATCTTTAGCGCCTTGAAAAAGCAGTATCTCTTGACAGGCCTGAAAGCTCAAACCAAGTTAAATCATAGCCATAGAAATGAAAGCTGTCGTGGGATTATCTAACAATTATCATTTTGAAAGATTATGGTTGGAGCCAACTAAGCCCTACTCAAAGTCGACCCAATTGAAATTAGCCATGTCTGTTAACTTCAATGGGTCTTCTCTGAGTAGCACTGGATACCACCCCAAATTTTCAGTATGCATGCAAGCAATGCTTGTTTCCGTCCTTGCCTGTGTTTCCATAATGTCTAGAGGTCCACCACATCACCATTATTCTAAATGCCAACTAACAGATTTTTATGTTCAACATGGTATCTACAAAAAAAAAATAGATAACCCATACTGTCTTTGAGCCACTCCCAGGAAAGTATGAGCTTGTTTTTAATGGCAACAGGTTCTCATGAATTCAGCCTAATACCATGACAAGCCAGTCATGTGGTTCCCATGATTAGCTCAGGGAGCACTAGGTACAATTGGAAATTGACACATGCTATGCTTTTTCCATAGTAATAAACTAATCATAAGAATTAGAATTAAGAAGCACATGGTTAGCAGGCAGGTGTTTGAAAGTGTGGGTAGGCTGGTGCAGGTGGTAACGATAGCAGAGTCAAGCAGGTCATGTCACCTGAACTGGGACCCATTTGTAATGTGGATGCAAAAGTACACAGTGGGTGGAGCTGTGGTCTAAACCACTGAGCCTCTTGGGCTTGCCAATCAGAAGGTCGGTGGTTCGAATCCCCACGACGGAGTGAGCTCCCGTTGTTCTGCCCCAGCTCCTGCCAGCCTAGCAGTTCGAAAGCATGCCAGTGCAAGTAGATAGATTCTGCTGCAGCGGGAGGTAAACAGCATTTCCATGTGCTCTGGTTTCCATCTCGGTGTCCTGTTGTGCCAGAAGCTGTTTAATCTTGATGGCCACATTACCTGGAAAGCTGTCTGTGGATAAATGCTGGCTTTCTTGGCCTGAAAGCGAGATGAGCACCACAACCCCATAGTTGCCTTTGCCTGGACTTAACCACCCAGGGGTCCTTTACCTTTACCTTTACCAGTGATCATGCCTAGTCTTACACAGACAAGGTAGACTACTGGCAATTCAATTAGGGTTCAGGCCTGGTTTCAGGATTCAGTCAGTCTTGATCACCTCAACGGGTGGCCTTCATCAAGACAGGGACAGTGGAAGTGTGACCCTGTTACTCTTACAAAGGGCTAAAGCCAGTGTTTTTTTTTCTTAAAAAATTGTTTAGGGGTACTCTCATTTTCCTACTCATGTTGAAATACTACCCTTCAATGAGGCCAAACTTAGAATCACAAAATGTTTAGGCATATGTGCACCCTTGCGTGCCCCCAGAAAAAAAGCACTGGCTAAATCTACACAGCTGTAAAAAAATGCTTTGAAAATCCTCTGCAAAAAACCATTGTAAAGCTCACAATTGAAAATATCATTGAGTTGCTATTTCTGTTCTACATTGCCATCTGGTGTCACAGTGTTATAACACATTTATAATGCTGTATTTTGACTGTATTTTGAGCTGGACCATAAAGAAGGCTGATAGCCGAAGAATTGATGTTTTTGAATTATGGTGCTGGAGGAGACTCTTGAGAGTCCCATGGACTGCAAGAAGACCAAACCTATCCATTATTAAGGAAATCAGCCCTGAGTGCTCACTGGAAGGACAGATCGTGAAGCTGAGGCTCCAATACTTTGGCCACCTCATGAGAAGAGAAGACTCCCTGGAAAAGACCAAACTGCGGGAGGCAGTGGAAGACAGGAGTGCCTGGTGTGCTATGGTCCATGGGGTCACGAAGAGTCGGACACGACTAAACGACTAAACAACAACAACATGGACTTAACAACCAGGTGTCAGCTAGTAATGTCAACAAATAATAGCCATTGCTGGCTCCTTTATTTGCCACACTGCCCCTGTAGAATGGAAGAGTTCAGGGCAAGTTAGATCTTCTCTTCCCGTATGGATACGTAACTCCAGATTTCAATGTGCACAATAGTGTTTAAGGACAAAGACACAACTCCGTTGAGTTGAAAAGGCAGCATTTTCATTAAATGCAATGTTCAAGGCTTTATAGTGATGCTTTTTCATTATTTGCAAACATTAGGGATTTGCAACCATGTAATGATATTGAGGGTTTATAAATTTTAAAATATCGTTTTGTGGTTTCGTTATACTGTGTCTGAGAGATTTCCACCCACCCACTGTCCAGAGAGAGAGAGAGAGAGAGAGAGAGAATGTGGATGACTGCTATGCTCTGAGATTTCTCTCTCATTAACCATGTGGGTGAAAAGTTCTTTCTGGTTCAACGGTAGCAGGTCAGCTTGTGACCCACTGTGATGAAATTAAAAATGTTAATTGAGGGCATATTGCTCTCAGTAAAAGAGAGGAGGCCACTAACTTGAGAAAGACAAGTTACCAGGGGGAGGGATTCTTGTATTTTGCTAACTAGGTAACACATCCAAAAATTACACATGGAAGGCATACAATGCTGGGTAACATTTTCTATTTGTGTTAAGAGAATTTTGTAGGGTGACCACCTACAAAAAAAAAGAGGAAACAAATGACCAAAGAAAGAGAGCAAAAGAGGACACAGTTTTATATAAAATGTCCATGTGCTAATATATATGAGTGCAATGCAAGTTTAAAACTAATGGTTGTAATTTAAATAGAAATATAGTACAGCTCACTGGGTGATCTGTTTCCCTATTCAGTCTGATTGGCAACTTCAAGGCCTTCCCGGCTCCCCCTCCTTCTGGTTCTATATCTTTAAAAGAAACTTGTACAGTCTATTAAAGAGAGGTTTGTTCTTTGTAAAACTGGACACACAACCACCCTACAATCTTCTGCTTTCAGCACTTCTGAGCTTTCTGAAATGAGGACTCTCCAGCTCTGTCCATACTCCTATTGCTACTAACAGGATGGATAGCCCAAATATCAGCACTGGATCAAGGTTCCTGAGTTTGCCATGTCTGTATCAGCCTTTGTCTCAAGCACAGCTAGATTCCATGTAGATTCACCTTGATATTTATTTTATTTCCAATATTTATCGAGCGCTCTTCACCATAGAAATCAGGTTATACAATCACCAGCAAAATAACCCATCAATTAAAATACTCCAGTGTTTAAAACAGGCATAGGCAAACTTGGCCTTCCAGATGTTTTGGGACCACACAGCTGCATTTCCCCTGAATTTGTGCATTATCCGAAAAAAATCTGGATATTTTAGGAACTGCGTTTTTCACTAGGAACCACACACAAACACACACACAAATTAAGACCTAAAGATACAACATGCACATATGATAGGCATAGGCAAACTCGGCCCTCCAGGTGTTTTGGGACTACAACTCCCATCATCCCTGACCACTGGTCCTGTTAGCTAGGGATCATGGGAGTTGTAGTCCCAAAACATCTGGAGGGCTGAGTTTTGCCTATACCTAAAAGATCACCTCCATTGGTTTTTCAGCACCTACTGAACACCTTCTTTCAACAAGCCTTTTAAAGTAGGTATCTTTCTCAGTCTGCATCTGTAATGGAATAAATAATTTTTAGACTGTTTTCTCACTTGGGCGTTTGCCACCTTGGGCTCCTTGGGGAGGAAGGCTTGGGTATATATTGAATAAGGAAGGAAGGAAGGAAGGAAGGAAGGAAGGAAGGAAGGAAGGAAGGAAGGAAGGAAGGAAGATGTACCATTTTTCCTGACGAGCCATGCACCCCCACCCAAATGCCCTGCACCCCTCATCTTAATTCATCACCTCCTCATGAAGCAGTACATTTGGGAGTGGGCTCAGCTGCATAAATCAGATAAAGAGTGAATCTCATCCTTGACCATGTCTGTGGTGTATCATGGGCCACAAAGCACTGAAATCAAGCGCTGCTTTTGTGTATCCATATTTCGTCTTGACACCATGAGCCAAGTGCAAAAATGTTAAAAACACCCAGGTTATAGCATATCAAAATGTATGCATTTCACACTTTTATTTTTCACCGACCACTGGAATAAAGGCAGGGGGGCAGGGAAGGAGGTGGAATCCGATTAACTATTTTAACTCTTGCAGCCACAGTGAAAGTTGTGGCAAAGGCATGCAGGCAGGGCTTCAAATTATGCAGACTGACCTTTCGGCTGAAAGTCTCATACATACCATTTTCTTCTACTTTGTCTTTGTCAGGTGTGTTATGTTCTGGAGAAAGGTAAGAATTAGAATACTCCACAGCCTGAGAAAGATTTCCCCACACAAGAACTCTATGATAAATGTAACATGGCATTCTGTTTCTAGTCAGACGGTCCTGGGTGTTATGTTGCACATTTGTGTCTTCCCGTAACCTGTCGGTGAGACATAAGAGAGGGAATAATAACCTCTCCATTTCCCTCAAGCCTCTTGCCAGCGCACTCTCTTGGCAACATAAATGGTTTTATTACTGAAGAGGAAACACCAATGGATTTATCCTTGAACAACAGGCTATGGATAGAATTGAGGAAGATGGCCTCCCACAACCAGTTTTTATCCAAGAGTGCAACTCTGATGCAAACACAAATTTCTCCTCTACACACACACAATTCCACACCCCTGCCCCAAGACCCTCTGTGCCACAGACTGGTTGGACACAGAGGAACGGTGGGAGGAACCAGCTGGGGAACCCCCAGGGGAAGAAGGTTTAGAGCCAAGGGATTGGTGGTCAGAGGGAGAAGAAGGGGAAGACTGGGAAGGAGGTGTTGAAAGCTGAAGAGGTAACAGGGCTTAGTGAGTGGGGGCAGGGGGAGTCTAGGGAAGATCCAGAGGGAAATCCAGAATAAGAACTAGAAGCTGCATCCGGAGGGTGGGATGTGGGAGGCCAAGAAGCAAAATATGAGTCAGTCTGGTGAAGAGGCACAGGCGTCTCTCCCTCCTGCTGCAACAAGTTTTCCTCCTGCCTGGTCTCCCAGAACCACGAGAGGCATTAAGCGGGAGGAGCAAAGACAATTATGTAGGTGCAGTCTCAGATTGCTTGGGAAAAACCCTGGAGAGGAGGGCACTAACTTAGGCAGCTGTGGGAAGGCCTTCAGTCTCCGCAACTGCCCCATAGGGGCAAGTCCTACCAAAGAAGATTTGTTGTGCTCATTAGGCTTGACACTCCTGTGCAATACTGTTTTTTTCTAATAAAGAGTTAACTCTACTTACTTCATGTGATTTATTGCTGGCTCGTTCCTGATACTCTGCAGCCATAAACCCCCAACGAGTCAACGCCTACTCACTGAGTAGGGATGGGTGAAGCCAAGCATTTTGGATTTTCTCAAGTTTCTCATTTTTCCAACCTGCTGCTCAGTTCTCCAACATTTCCACATCTGTTTGCATCAAAAAGGTCTATGTGAAAATTCATCTGCATTTCAGAGCAATTTTCTCCCAATATACCCATTTTTGGATGCAATTTTACCTAACATACCCATTTGTATAGAGCATTTCCCCATAATATAATGCCTTTTTGTATGTTTCCCCCCAGGAACATATGTATTTTATTTACAGGTAGGTAGCCGTGTTAGTCTGAGTCGAAACAAAATAAAAAAAATTCCTTCAGTAGCACCTTAAAGACTAACTAAGTTTTTATTTTGGTATGAGCTTTCGTGTGCATGCATCTGATGAAGTGTGCATGCACACGAAAGCTCATACCAAAATAAAAACTTAGTTGGTCTTTAAGGTGCTACTGAAGGAATAATTTTTTTTAATATGTATTTTATGAACAATTTCCTCCAGAATATATTGGCATAGCTGCCAAGTTTTCCCTTTTCTCGCGAGGAAGCCTATTCAGCATAAGGGAAAATCCCTTTAAAAAAGGGATAACTTGGCAGCTATGATATATTGGAGAACTGCACTACAAAAGTTGGAGAAATTGCAATTTTGCAGGATGGCTGTGTTTCAGATCACATACTGTTTTAGAAAGGGCAAATTAGTTAGGTTTGTATTTAAATGTGAACTGAATAAAATGTCTCTCTCCTGTTTCCACCCTGCCCTTAGCCTTGTTGTGCTTTGCCACAATATAGAAGGAAGCTTCTGTGAGCCCAGGAAGAGATGATCTCAGGTTATACCTTTTAAAATCACTTCCAGTACTTCAGCTTTGGGACGAGTATTGCAGTCAGCTTGTAGTAAATGCAAAACCTGATGCAGCCATAATCCTATCTGGAGTCACCCCATAAAAATAGGGTGGTTTTCAGAATAGCTTCTGTCCTTGATGACCCAGGAGAACTCTTCCTGTGCTCTCCCATGATAGAAACCCAGGCCTAGCCTGCAAAGGATGCTCTGCTGCATTCGTCAATGCACTGCTTTATGTTCTCTATTCAATTATATGTGCTATATTTTGCTTCCAAAAGCACTGTCTCATTTATTTAGCTCTCCCCTCTTTTAATTAATATACTTTAATTGAAGCTGTTGGAAGTGCTTGGCGTTACTCAGAATCTCTCGTCCTCTCTTGCCTAACCACACATCCATGCTTTAAATCTCGTAAGGGGTGACGTTCTTGGGAGATCACAGCTTGGTCTCTGGCTGCCTATAAGGAGGTGAGAGTTTGCCAGGAGTGCTGCCCCCCTCCATCTGGATTTCACAAGCACTCTATGGTTTGGATTCCTTCCTCGCCCACACTTGGGTGGTATCTGCATGACAGGAAGTGGAGGCTGCTGGGGAGAAAATAACACGCAGGGGGGCCTCCCAGCTGGTTCTTCTGAGAGGAGACAAGTGGGACACCTGCCAATCAGAAAGATGGCAAATGGAAATGGCTTTATTTCTTGCCCACTCAAAACAATGGGGATTGTATCAGAAGTCCAGGTACTGCCTCTAGTTTTAAGGTCTTAAGGTTCTGCTGCTTACATACAAAGCCCTAACTAACTCTAGAGTTCACTTTTGGTATCTGAAGAAGTGTGCATGCACACGAAAGCTCATACCAAAATAAAAACTTAGTTGGTCTTTAAGGTGCTACTGAAGGAATTTTTTTATTTAACTCTAGACCAGATTTCCTGGGAGGAGAAAAAAACAAATCTCTCTCTTCATGGCCCAGTAAGTTCAGTTACAATCAGCTAATGAAACCCAGTTTGTTTTGCCACGGCCTGATGATTATCAGCTTGCAGTAACATGCAGTAGTAACACAGTTGGCTTTTTCGCTGGTGGTGACACCAATGTTGTGGGGTACCCTCCCTGCATTTGTATTCTGCCAGCTCCTGAAGGCACCCCTGTTTAGGCAAGCATTCCCCCGAACTGAGCTTGTGATTCTATGTACTGATTTGAGTGTTATGCTTTTTAATGGCTTGCTTTATTGTATATTTTAACTGAGGGTGTTTTGATGTTATTTTATGTGATGATTATCAATTGATTCTATTGTTGCAAACCTCTTGGAAGCTGACTTGGTATATAATATAATACAAATAAATTAAAAGTTCATGAACAGCCAAGATTTCATTGCCCGATACCCTCCAAGTGTCCCTATTTTCCAGGGACAGCCCCAGAATTATGAAAGCCATCCCGGCTTGATCCCAGAATGCCCCTATTTCTCCTGCCAGTGCTGCCGCTGCCGAGCACAGAGAGGAGGATGAGCCTGCGCATGTCCCAAGAGGCAGTGGTGGCAAGGGAATATCTTTTTGCCTCTCCATGGCTGTCGCTCCCGGCCTCCTCCTTTGGGTAGCTCGTAGTGGCTGCTAGAGAGCAGAGGAGGAGGAGGAGGAGGAGAGGCCCAACTCTGAGATGCAGGCGGAAGGGAGGGGCTGCTCTAGGCGGGAAGAAAGGCTGAATGATGGGGGTGGAGATGCTCTTTCAGAGTGTTTATTCACTGGCCCAACAAGACATCAACCCGCCTGCCTACCAGTGGATGCTCCAAAAACACAGCGGTGCTTCCAGGGCCCCATAAGTTCACTTTCTGGAGAGTCGCCTGTCTTTACCAGCTGTACTGTATGCATTGTTTGTTAAAAGCCCTTGGATTATTGTTGTGTTTATAGAGTGAGGCCGGTGTGTTACTGGGAGTAGGAGATTTCAGCATCAGTTCTATGGCATGCCTGGTCTCTCCCCCCACCCCAGTCCATGCATCTAATTCCTGCTATTATTAATAGGCATTATGCACACTGTGCAGCAATGGTTGACTATGCTCCCGGGGTTTGTTGTTATTAAGTTTACCATCAATATTCATGAAGCCAACTATACACACACACACACACACACACACACACACACACTTACACTTGCCATTGTGGCTTCATTGTGCAATATGATGGCAGTCTATACATTTGTATAGTTATTTTGGTATGATATATTATTTCTCCGTAATCTTATCAAGTACCCTAAAATTACATAAATGTGTTAAATGCAAGATATATATATATATATATTACTCTGGATTCCCCGTGCCAAATAACCAGTACGTGCTTGGGTTTTTTTTTGTTGGCTTGTTTGTTTGTTTTATTTCTCAGAAATACTTTAAAAACACATACGTAAATCAGATTAAAATTGTTGGTCTTTACTGAAATTTATCCGAAATAGTCTATTGCCATATTTTATTCCGATCCATGCGCCGGTGCAATTTGAGAAGAGGAATGCAAAGTGACAAAAAAGGGGTGATTTCTCTCCCCCCCCCAAGTGCTGTTGCTATAAAAGTATGTTATCTTTTATATGTATCAGAGCATTACTTATTATCGGCTTCACACGCAGCACTTTGTCTTTGATTTACGCAAACAACTGTGAATGTTTTATATATTTGTGAGGAAGTGAATGATATTAGACTATCAATCCATGGGGACTGCAAATCGGGGATGGGGCGGGCGGGGGGGGGGAGGCTATTACATTTCAAAAGCTGTTAAATCAGTTGTGCCCCCTGGCTGATTTTGTCAGTTATATTTGCTGTTGGTAAAACCGATGATGCCTGGAATACTGGAGCAGTCCTGGGAGTGTTGGAGAGTAAATAGCACCAGAGTTGTAAACTGCACCATGCATGCCACACTCCTTGCGTCAACCTGGCTTATATACTTCTTCTGATTAAAGCCCGTCGCTTGCTTGTTTCCTCTCTCTCTCTCTCTCTCTCTCTCTCTCTCTCTCTCTCTCTCTCTCTTTTTTAAGGCAGAAATTAGGCCCACGCCTTCTGTCACTGCCTCTAGCTTCGGCCCCCACAGCAGTCTGCCAACAGGGCACTGTTCTGCCAGTTGTAAATTTTAATTGGCCATCTGGGGAAAGCACAAACCACTGACTAGAGATTAATCAGTAAATTAACCCAGGCATAATACACATTTCCCAGTGGACCCTTGGCAGCTCCAGGCTGGGGAGGAGCAGCTTGGGATTTTAGAGAACTTGTGTAGGGATGCTGTTATTGCTTAGCACTGTGCAGCTGAACATCTTCTTGGTGTCCTGAAATTCCCTTCAGCGTGACCTTCAGCGTGCCCCTGATTTGTATGGCAGTTGCAAAGAGGTTCCTTTGTAAGTGCTAAACACAGATGGCACAGGTAGCGCAGTTGCAGAGGGGAAAGTGTTGATGAATCGGTGGGTGTGACAACTTTTCTCCAGCGAGCTATTCGCTGGGTTTGCTGAAGTGCCTGCAGGAGGAAACAATAGCGGAACCCGGGGTTTTACCAGGCCAGTAAATCACACAAGAAGGAGAGAATCAAACCTGTTTAAGTGGGACAGAGAGTATCCAGTTCTTTTTTTAAAAAAATTTTTTAATCCTTTGCTGCATAAATGGGCACCATAAATAATAGGGCTATGATAGCATCAGGGAATTTGGGTTAATTTTGATAATCATTTTGCCTTCCCTTCAAAAGCAAGATTATGATGATTAAACTTTGTATAACGCCCTATACCTGCAAGTCTCAGGGTGGTTCACAAGATAAAAAACAAACAAAATACGTAATAGACATAAAAAGAAGAATGCAATAATTTCCCCCACCCTCTCCAAAACATTTTAAAGGGCATTGGATGTCAGTCAGCCTGGTGAAAGAGGAATGTTATTGCCTGGTGCCTAAAGGTGTATAATGAAGGCGCCAGTCGAACCTCCCTGGGGAGAGCACTCCACAAATGGGGAGCCACTGCAGAGAAGCCCGTTCTCATGTTGCCACCCTCTGGACGTCTTGAGGAGGAGGCACACGAAGGAGGGCCTCAGAAGATGATCTCAGGGTCCAGGTGGGCTCATATGGAGAGAGGCAGTCCTTGAGAAGTTGCAGTCCTGAGCCGTTTAAGGGTATATGGGCCCTGGGAGCACACGCAGAAGCGGGCCTGAAAACCTGGGAAAGAACTGTACAGCAGCACAGCCAACTGGATAACCTGCAAATGTTTTGGACTCCATTTCCCATCAGCCCCAGCTGTCACACTGCTTGGCCGGATGGGAGTGGTAGTCCAAAACATCTGCAGGGTACCGTGCTGATATAGTGTATTGCTTTATACCTAGCCCCGGGAGGCCTGATGCCATCTTTCACAAATATTTTTTGTACTCTGTGGCCTGCAGAAATCCATCAACGTTCTACTTTTAGCAAAATAAAAAAATTCCTTCAGTAGCACCTTAAAGACCAACTAAGTTTTTGTTTTGGAATGAGCTTTCGTGTGCATGCACACTTCTTCAGATACACTTGAAACAGAAGAGTCAGACCCTTATGTATATACAGAGGGTGGCGGTGTGGGGGGAAATGGGTGATGGGCTGATGGGAGTGGTAAACCTGTAGATGGCTGTTAACGACTGCTGATGACTGCAATTGGTCCTGCGGAGGGGGGGGAAGCAAGGGCTGAGGCACTAAAGAAAGCTTGATCATGCATAATGAGATAAGAATCCAATGTCTTTGTTCATCCCAGGTAGCTCCATGGTTTTAAGCTTGGTAATGAGTTCCAATTCAGCAACTTCTCTTTCCAGTCTGTTCCTGAAAGTGTGCATGCACACGAAAGCTCATACCAAAATAAAAACTTAGTTGGTCTTTAAGGTGCTACTGAAGGAATTTTTTATTTTGCTTCGACTCAGACCAACACGGCTACCTACCTGTAACTACTACTTTTAGCAGTTTGGTTTAGAGAGAGAAAAATCTGTTTGGAGATAGAACCTCAGAAGTGTCTGGTTTCACTGCTTAACTTGGCAGTCCTCCTGGGCCCACTCCTTGTTGACACACTAACATTTGACATTAGAGTTGCCTGGTGCAACACGGAGCCTGTGTGGCGTATGCAGTGGATAGAACATGCAATTTGAACCAGAGGGAGCTGGGTCCCCGATTCACCATGATGCTTAATAGGTGGGCATAGAATAGGTGGTGATCTATCAGAAATGTAGCCCTATGCATGGTCATGTTAACAGTATTGGCGCCAAATTTGATTTAAAAACCAAAAAGAATGGAGTTAATCTTGCCAGAGAAGAGTTTTCAGCTACCGGCATATCAAGAGACTGTGCCTATGAAGCAAATGAAGTGGGAAGTAGAGTAAGTTGTCATAAGAGCCTGGTGAAAGCCTATTTCAGAGACCCTCATGTCTCCTCTAAGCAAAGTGAGGAAGATGGTGACATCAGGTTGGGCCTTTTCGGTGGTGGCTCCCCATTTATGGAAAGGTAAACACCTTGGCTCCATCATTGTCTGCTTTTAGGCACCAGGGTTCTGTTCACCCAGGGTTTTTGACTATTAATTTGGAGGGCAGTGAATTATGCATTTGGTGGGAGGACTTCTATTTCAGTGCTCATCTTCTAGTGAGGTGAGAGGGATTTGCCTTCTAACAAATATCCTTGGATGAGCATGCCGAGGTATATTGTGTTTTATTATTGTTTTATATGTGGCTTTAATGTCTTTTACGCTGTCAGTTGCTTTGCCAGACACTTTTGTGTGTGGAAAAGCGATTAATAGCTCTAATACCTAAATACCTATTTCAAGCTAACACAAAGCCAGAGACTATATAAACTGTGAAGGAAGCATATTAACCCTTCACAGTTTGCAAAGGGGAAAGATCGGCATGGGGGTTGGGGATAGTTTGGTGCTTTGCCTTTGGCTGAAAGAGCCAGTATCACACCTCAGGGATTTCAGTTTTCCCTGCCTCATTTTTATACTTTAGAACTCTCTCTGAAACATATGAAGTGCTTTAGACTGGAACTACTGTTGTTTGTTCAGGCTATTCAGGAAATAATTCTTAATCCTGTGAAATAGCTTTCATGATGCCTGAGCACTTTACGGCCTGCCAGATACAAAATTTATTTTATTGGAGAGCTGCATGGCATATCCATTCTTTCTCTGGAAGGAACTCTGCCTTGCCTGTGGGCTGCAAACTTACAAACGGAATCCTTTACAGCGCTGAGTACCTTTCCCCAAGTACTTAATCAATTCATAACATCAAGCGGGAGGGAGAGCTCACAGGCAATACATGGCAATACAATCCTGGCTGGAAGAATTATAACAAATAAGGATTTCTGAGCACCTTTCAAGTTAAACAAAAACAAAACCATTGCAAAGCAAAAGCATAAAACTGAGAAGAGGTAGTCAAGTCCACAAATGGATTCACCCCTCTCACTGCCTCACATATATGCAATTTCTCTTGGGAGAACCCTGGTAGAAATTCATTAGTAGTGGGAAGCTACTAATCCGACTCTAGTCATGTGCAACTAGCTGTGCATAACAATTAGAGGCCCCAAATGCAGCTCTTCATCTGGAGTTGGTAGGGAGGTGCCTGCAGCTCCACCGAATCCATATGAAGAGAGGCATGCAACCAATTCAGTGTGCAATACATTTTGAATTCAGGTGTTTCCATATGGTGATCTCCATTGCTGAATTGGGGACCGTTATTGTTCCTCCAGATCCCACAGAACGCTCCATAAATTCAGTGCTTTTTTTTCTTCTGGGGGTGAAGTAGTCAATTAAACAGCATTTATTTTAATCACTAATTTAAAGAGGAAGTAATCAAGTATTTGCCGAAATGCCCAAAAATGCAAAGGAAAACTGTTCTCCCCCTCTCCCTCTCTCCCTCTCTCCCTCTCTCTCTCTCTCTGTGTGTGTGTGTGCAAGCCGAGTTCACTCATAGGTAAAAAGTTCACGCTGACCCAGGTTAGAAATTTGTAAGGAATGAACAGTGAGTGAGTGAATCCATGCGAGCTAGGTCAGAGTTAGGTAAGCGTAACTCAGGAGGCTTGCATGCTAAGCATAGCTAGAGATCCTTGCATGCTAAGCGTAACCCAGAGGTTACCAGGAAGCTGACCAACTGAGGCTTCCCACATCATATACAGCTTGTCTTTTGACCAATAAGAGTTTTTCACCTCTTCTCTGTGAGGGCGGGGGAAGAATGACTTCAAGCTATAAAAGGACTGGACTGGAAGGAGTTTGTTGCCTCAGTCCGTTAGGATGGGGACTGGTTGTACAGCTATGAGAAATAAAGGTGATTCCCCCCCCCCAAAAAAAAATCCTTGATCAATTTTTTTGCCTTGCAAAAGGGGTATGCATACCCCTAAACATTTTGTGAATCATTTTTGCCTCAATGAGGGGCAGTATTTCAATATGAGTAGGAAAATGAGAGTACCCCTAAACTTTTTTAAGGGGAAAAAAAGCACTGCATAAATTACAAGCGCCAAATTTGACATGGGGCTACCTGTCAATAACTTGATTTTTCTAGCAAGTTTAAATTTTACTTACTTATCCTTAGGACGGGGTCAAAAAGGTAAGCTGTTTTCAAATGCATATGTACCAAACATTCGATGTGCGATGATAAATCCAACTGACAATTCATGTTTGATCTCCATTAGTACATGAAAATCTAAGACAGTGGTTCCCAACAGGTGGTCCGGGGACCCCCAGGGGTCCATGAGCTATGCCAGAGGGGTCCTCAAGATCCTATTAGAATTTAAAAAAATTAAATATATTTCTTATGATAACAGATTTTTTGTTTTGGCCGCTTCCTGCATGAGCAGAGTCTAGCGCAAAATTAGATAGAGGCAGTAGTTCTGCTGTATGCCGCAAGGACTACAAGAAACTTGGAGATAAGGCAATGAAAAAGATCCTTCCATTTGCAACCACATATCGGTGTGAGCAAGCATTTTCTTCCATGGGTTTCATGAAAAACAAATATAGGAATCGGCTCGACATGCGGTCAGATTTCAGAGTGAAAGTTTCAAGTTTGGAACCTAATATTTCAGAAATAATGGACTCAAGGGACAGATTTAACTCATCTCATTAAGAACTGAAAACTAAAACTAACTGTATACTGATGGAGTACTCTGTTGTAACTGTAAAAAACGTATAAATATAAAATATAAAAAGACTCTTAATTTGGCTCTCACTTTTTAATTTTAGGATTAGGAATTAATGGGGGTCCTTGTCACAATAGCGGCTCGATGAGGGGTCCTCGAGAAAATTTTGTTGGGAACCCCTGCTCTAAGAAGAGCCCTGTTGGATCAAACAAAAGATCTATCTAATCCAGGATCCTGCTTGCCATAGTGGCCAAGCAGATGTCTCCAGGATGCCCCAAAGGAGGGCTCAAAAGAAACATACTCTCTCCTCTGCTCTTGCTCTACAGCAACTGATAATCAGTGATATACTGCCCCTAGACCTGGAGGTTCCACATACCTAGGGATGGACAGATCACTCCATTTCCAGTATGTAGCACTTTCACAATGTGCTCATTCTTAATTCTGTTTTGCTCCACTTCTGTATTAACTGATTTTAAAAAGGGGGGAAACCCACAAAAATCATATTTAAGTTTGTAATTTAATGCATTTTCTCAAAAATTATACATGTCTAAGTATATTTTCTCTCACAATAAACATTTTCTGACTGCACTTTATTTTTAAAACATATTCTTAGCAGATGTGGGGAGAAGAGGCAATTCAGATTGAGACTGAGATTTTGGAGGATGGAGTTTAACCCTCTTCCTGTGCTATTTCCCCAGTTATAATCCAGTCCCCGAGCTGCTATTTGTCATGCAGGGCAAGATACGCAGGTATCATGTAATATGCATTTCATACAACCGGGCGGCAAAGCAATTGTCTCTGCATCATACAGCCAGATAAGTGTTCAACTTAATATTCTACTTCGGTAATGAGGGGTGTGTGTGTGTGTGTGTAAGAATCATAATCCTTATCACCTCTGAAAATTGATCTCCCCATAGGGCAGAGAAATCTAATGATCACTTTGGCACAAGTTCCTAAAGCCATTGTGTGTTTGGGGGGGGCATGCTTTTGGGCTGAGGGGCCCATAGGTTTTCTTTCAACTTTGGGGAAATGGATAAAAAATGGGCAAAGTATAGCATAACAAACTACCTTGTTTAGACCTTTAGTTTTCAGGAATCAGGCACTGATGCTGCGATTCTAGACACAGCAGCTTAGTAAGGATTTGCACATAAATCACCTCTGCCAAAAACTAACACAATCCCTTCTGTACTCAAAGGCAAATTAAGTTGTATGTGCAACAATGCCATTTCAGGTGGGAAGTCTAAGGGGGAGGGGAATGTATCATCAGGAGAAAATTGCTTTTATTCTAGACTTAACACGTAGACTTATCACATCAAGAAGATGAGTTGGTGGGTAAAATAGAAAACCGCAGACATAATCCACCACCCAAATATTCACAGCCAGAATTGACATTGAAAGCCAGAAGAAGCAAAATGTGTGTGTGCCTTTAGGTGCAAAAACCAAGAAATTATCCAAAAGATATTTCAACCATCTAAGCAGATAAAACAGACACAAAAGAGATACTGAACTCTACTCTCCCAAGAGTAGTCTCTGCTATTCATCTCCAGGACACCTGAGATCGTTCGTGCAAATTGTACGCATTTTCTACTCCTGACTTAGGTTTTGCTTCTCCTTCCACTAGAACTTGTTGTTGTTGTTGGGATCCTTCTGTCTCAAGGATCTCAACGGAGTGTGCCTCTGGGGGCAAAATCAAACTGCTGCATTGGCAGTGCTGAAGTAACTTCCCTGGGGTGCAAGCCTGGGCAGTGTGTATGGAGGTCCTGGGCTGCCCAGGACAAGGCCTCCTCTCACAGCCTCACTGATGTGGTCCAAAGGAAAGCAGAGCAATAGGTTTGGCACCAGCTTGGCTGCAGGAGTTGCCGGAAGCAGGCGTACAAGACATCTGAAGGCAGCCCTGTTTAAGGAAGCTTTAAATGTTTAATAAATTATTGTATTATAATATTTCTGCTGGAAGCTGCCCAGAGTGGCTGGGGAAACCCAGCCAGATGGGCGGGGTATAAATAAATAATAAACTATTAAACTATTATTATAACATCCAGCCATCCACTAGAACACACAACCATTAAATAAATAATGCCTAATGGAATAGCATTTTCTTACTAGTCTTCTTTATTTTTCTCTGAAGAAGAGGCATGTAGGATATTATTTTTTCTGTATTCCGATAAACTGGCACTTCAACTTTTCCCAGTTCTGATTCTCATTGAACATATTGGGTCCGAACCCTGCAAACACCACTTGTTTCCTTGCGAGAACCTATTCTTACAGCACCAGAGAAGGCATGTTATTACAGCAGAAATTCAACTGAAGATGATGAAAGAGGCTGTGTGGGAGACAGTGTTCATTTGAGAAGGGACCGTGAGCAACATGTGGATTATTTTAATGCAAGTGATTTTGCAGATTATAACTGAGTAGCTAATTGGGAAAGGATGCTAATTGTTTATGAGAAGGGCGGATTAAGTAATTACACCAAGCTGTTTAAGATCTGTATAAAAACTCCTCAAGAATGAATGAATGACTTGCTTCTTTTGAGAACTGATTTCTAAAAATAGAATTAAATAGAATTAAAATTGGAAAAAATGTGCTAAAAATATGTAGCTCCTGCATTGCTGCTATTAGAATTTCTTCCACATTTAATGATGGACAACTTCGATATACAGTATTCTCTGAAATATTTTTTTAAAATAATTATTTATACTTTTCAGATACATACATTTCACTTATTTTACAATCATTTTGACATTTTTAAACTTGACTTTCTTCCCCCTCTTCCTTAAATTTATTTTTAGTATCTTCTGCATATCCGAATAACTTAACCTACTCATTTATTTATTTATTTATTTCAAAAAATATTTCCAAACTAGAGCTCTCAAAAAGAACTTCTTCTTCCAGGGTGTCCACCCACCCACAGATGCTTTCCTAGGCTGTGAGTTTAATTGCAGTTTCTGCTTGTTTGCTTCTGTTTGTAACATGGCATGTTTGGTCAGCTAAAGTACAGGAACCTCTCTAAACCTGATAGCTGTGTCTGTCTGCCTTGGAACGAGAAAAATAACCTGTTCTGAAACACTGCCTCCCTCTCCATCATGGTGCAGCTTGGGAAGGTGTGGAACTTCCAGAAAATAGTCACTTTAACACGTGCTTCATTAAAAGCCATTTCACAGCCCTGAGGTGGAGCCAGAGGAGCAAAGGAAAAACAGCAACTCCCAACCCTCAAACTTGCCCCCTCGTTGCTGGACTCCTGTCGTTTACATATACTGTGTAGATATCATTCAGAGATCTTAATATGTGGGGGAAACCTCAACTGCCAAGAAATATACTTATCCCTGGGGCTTTCTTTTAGCGGAACTCGTCAGAACGCAGTTCCGGCACCTCTCAGGTGGGCGCAATTGCCGTTATAAGAGAGCAAGAGAGGCATTCATAGTGAGTTCCGGCACCTCTTTTTCTAGGAAAATAGCACTGCTTGGCCCCTTTTGTGCCCTGCCCTGAATTCCCCCCCCCCTAGGGCAGCCACTCCTTCACTGAGAGCAAATGAAGCCAGTTCAGAGTTAAGACAACGGCTGTCAAAAAGTGCTCTCACCAACCTAAACTGACTTGGTATGCTCTCAGTTACATAATCAGATAGCCAGATTTGACTGCTCGCATAGTGGCATCACTGTCGCTACCAAAAAACTAACCATTTTTCTTTTCAAAAGGCTATTTTTCAAACAAACAAACAAACAAAAGTGGCACCAAAGCTGCAACAAAGACAGGACTGCAGACAGCAACAAACCAATCTGGAAAAGCTACACTTTGAGGGATGTTTGGAGAGAGGGTCTACACTAGGTGAGAACACCCTTTTCACATTGAAAATCTTCACTGGGTAGCTTTTGGCTTAGCCCTCGTGACAATTATGCATAAGTCTTTACCTAATATTTTGGCCTGTCAAAATATATGTGAATAAACCGCTCAAATGCGGGCAAACAAAAATCAAGTATACCAAATACTTCACCCGTACAGTATGCCCCTCCAGAAACCTCAAGACGTGTAACTTAAATAATTACTTTTTGTTCCGTAATCAAATGCAATCAAATAGATTCTCAGCAAACTACTTTTATTTCCACGATGAGAAATGTGTGTCATATTTCTCTGCACATTTGCATATTTTTCCATAAACCTAAAACCAATCAATTTTGAAGAGTTATGATAATATAAAGAATCTGAAGCAATTACATGTCTTTTAAACGGGAATTCCAAATGCATCTCACTGACAGGATTCATGTAGTAAAATTGTCGGGATTTCTTTAACCCTTTTAGCGATGTCTCAATTAAGCTCTCGTGGTTTAAGAAATTTCGTTGGGCTGGGAAAGCTGATAGCCCTTGGCTTCTCTTTAGGCCAATAGTTCTCTTTCATCATTAATTCCCTAGCAATCACCCCAGGCTAATGTTGCTTTAAAAACAACAGTATAGATGCAAGAACCTTCTTCATTTATTTAAAAATGTGCAGCTTAATAAAGGTGCTGTTCTAGTTTTGCTTTCCATAATCTGTGTTACAGTAGGGTATTCCAGGTATAGAGTAAAGCAGAAGGTACAGAGCAGAATTAGAGGGTGTTGAGATAAGGTGTGACATTTTTAGAGCAGTGGGGCAGTTTGAAAATCCCCTCACTGTGGAAATCAGTTCTGTGAGTTTTCAGCAAATTCAGTTCGCTTTGAGGTGCTATTGGTGGGAGGTGGGAGAGAGCATCTATTGAGTCACCATTGACTAGTGCCTACTGTACAATGTCACCAACTTATTTTCCTAAAACCAGGAGCAATTTTGCAATTCTATGTACAGGCACACACGCATGCGTGCACACACACACACACAGGTGAAAGCTGAATGCACATAAGGATAAACATAGTGTTGGTTTTTTGTGTTTTAAAAGTAGACAACCCACCTGAAACACGGGCAGTTCAAGAGGGATGGCAAGGCTCCAGCTAGCTGGTGAATGTATGCAATGCAAGCTACGAAGCCAGGATTACACTGCAAGGGAAAGACCCACAGCACTCAATAGTCAAAGGTTATGGCAGTTATCAACCACAGCTTAGTATGAACCAAACAGAAGCTGAGAGGGTGGTTCACATGGCCATGTGTTGTCCATGTGTTGGGGGGGAAGTGTGGAGGGGACTGTGAGGCCACGTGGGCAAGGACTGCCCCCGACATCCATGAGTTCAGAGCATATGGGAAAGAGCTGCACTCACAAACCAATGCACATGATTGGATCAGGATTTCTGCTCGTGTGGAGGAACTCTATGCGCAAACAGTGCCACATGGGCAAATTCCTTCCCATGCGCATGGACATAAGAGGCTGCTGGCAAACCAGGAGCTGGATTGGACCATGTCCTCTTTGTGATTTCTTTCAACACTGGTTGTGTCACAACTCAATGGCTAGTCTCATGTACACTTGGCTATGCATGGCAATGTGGTGTTGGGTTTCAGCTAGGTTTTACTCAGAGTACACCCACTGAAATTAATGAACATGACTAAGTTAGCCCCGAATAAAACTTAGTTGGATATCACCCTCCCTGCCTCCCCCTCCCTACAAAAAATGATATCTACCCATGTGCTAGACCCTAAAGGAACAGTTTGGAAGTGCAGGTAGGCATTTTATTTTCAAATTTACACTCTATTTCTCTGGGCAATCAATCACAAATTACTCCAGATTTCATTTAAATCTCAAATGCGCAGAGGCCGCTGAACTAATCTCAAGAGGCAAAGTTGCAGTTGTGAAACAGCACCAAGCTAAATGTGCCTTTGTAGTCCCAACCTAACATCCACATTAGCTCCCATATTAAAGTACCTTAAAATGTGACCCAGTTTCATCATCTGAGACGTTCAAGGGTTTTGCCACTCACCGGTGAAAATCAGGATTGTATCCTTCCAATTGAGCCTGGTCTCTGCAGCACAAAATACAAACAACGTATAATAATTCCAGGCATGTTGAGCATATTAGGCATGCAGCTTTAAATTACCTCCATGCTAACACTGCACTCCTTCTACACTGCAATTTGTAAAGAAAATGCACCTGTCTTGCCCGCAATGATTAACAAATGGTTTATCGTTTCTTTAACAGAATTGTGTGTGCATAACGCATCACATTTGAAAGGCCTAAAATACACAAGAAATGTGCTCATTCAAGAAAAAACAGGTGGAGAAAGAAGATAGCTACTGTATGCCTGTTGGTGAGGAAAGCTTGTTTGTTCAGAATATATTGGAGACTCAGTTCAGGAAGAAGTCATCCTTGGGAAAATATTACGCCTGTAATATTGCCAAGGTCAGTGTCTAAAGGCGTTTGGGACTGTGTAAGAGCTGCTATGTTAAATATGTGCAGGAAATATGTACCTTGGATAACCAAACACTATCCCTAATTTTTCATTGATTAATAAATCTTACTGCTTATTTTTGGTGTGTACATCCGTTTCCTCAAGCTCTGATCTTTGCTTTCTTATGATAATCTCAAGCCCTCTGTTCGCTCTCTCTAGTCGATGAACTGTGGGATTGTCAGAATTTAATAGAACATTTTCAAACAATTTAATCCAGAATAGTGCCAATGGTGGGAATGCTCCGGATGTAAGCGGCAACAGGACATTAAGGGTGAATGCTCAGATTCTGCTTTCGGATACAGAGCCAGCCCCCCAATTTTGATGCCTACGAAAGAAAATCTGAATGGCACAAATATTAAAACTAAACTAACCAAAGCTTGGCAACCTGCTGTCCTATAATTATGCCCTGGTATCTCATGCCTGTTAAATTGTGATGGTTAGAACCAGGAGCATTCACTTTCATAAGCCACCGCTCTGTATGATGAGTGATCAGAACTGCAGCTTTGAGGATCTTCTTGGTAGTGAAGTACTCTCAAGTTCTGGACTGGCCCTACCCAGCAAGACTAGCTTTTGAGCCTCCTGGACTGGAAGGGCTAGAACACGGGTGTCAAACACAAGGCCCGGGGGCCTAATCCGGCCCGCAAGACCTCGTCATGTGGCCTGCGTAGCCGCCGCTGACAAAAACCGCTAACAGTAGTTCTGGAGCCTGCGACTGGCCGAGGGTCAAAACCGGGGGCGGGGCTGCAGGCGGGGCTGACGGCCTTGGCCAGGGAATTTCAATTTCGAATGAGGCTGAGGGAGGCGGCGGCACAGCGGCCAGACGGGGAAGTGAGATGCAGGAGGAGGAGGAGGAAGCCCGCCGAGGAGGTAGGAAAGCCCTACAGGCGCCGCCGGCAAAGTTGGTGCCGGGACGGAGCAGCGCTGGATTTTTTTTTGGCGGGCTTTGCTGTTGTGTCCGAGAGCGAGTGAGGCGGCACTGGGGAGCCGCCGCCTGCCACTTCCCTTCCTCTCCTCGGCTGCATCCGGGAGGTGGGCAAGTGAGCGGGCGAAAGGGACGCGGAGTGAGCCTGAGGGGGAAGTAGGCGTTTACATCCCCTCCCACACACGCGCCACGACGCAGGAATGTGGGGGCGGGAATGAGCTTACATTATTACAAAAAACAGTAATAATTGAATGCAGTGACAATAATTTATGATAATAAAGAGTGGACACATAGTCCTACAGACACAACCGGCCCTTTGAGGGTGACCAAACTGCTGATGCGGCCCCCGGTGAATTTGAGTTTGACACCCCTGGGCTAGAACAAGGTCTTCCTGGCTCAAGCCCTTGGCTCAGATATTTCTCCCAGCAGCCTATGGCTCAGCGCTGACAGCCTAAGGCACAGGGCCAGCCTACCCACGAGGCAACATGTCCAACCCACTGCCAAGCAGGAAACACCATCAAAACATTCTTGACATATGCCTGTCAAGCCTCTGCTTAAAGACCTCCAAAGAAGGAGACTCCACGACACTCCTTGGTAGCAAATTCCACTGTCGAACAGCTCTTACTGTCAGGAAGTTCTTCCTAATGTTTAGGTGGAAGCTTCTTTCTTGTAGTTTGAATCCATTGCTCCGTGTCCGCTTCTCTGGAGCAGCAGAAAACAACCTTTCTCCCTCCTCTATATGGCATCCTTTAATATATTTGAACATGGCTATCATATCACCCCTTAACCTTCTCTTCTCCAGGCTAAACATGCCCAGCTCCTTAAGCCGTTCCTCATAAGGCATTGTTTCCAGGCCTTTGACCATTTTGGCTGCAGATGTTAAATCTTCTCAGCAATATTCATCACCAAGCATCAAAGCACTTAACAGCACCTCTGACTCGAATATAGGACCGGTCCACATACTTTTTTCAAAAATACAGCCGCAATATGGGGTTCATTTGTCTGTGGGTTCACCCAAGAGCAATCCTGTATTGTTTTGAGACAGCCACATCTACAGGGCCCATTGTGTGGTTCTTTAACACAAAAATATTGTTTGGCTGAGATTTTTTGGTGTGTGTACGTGTGATGCTTTTATTGTTAGGGCACAAGTGATTGTCCCCGTTGATGTTACTGAAGGCCTTTACAAATTCCATTGGACGCACCCTCAGAAAAGTGGCTCCTATGGTAGTACTATAACCTTCTAAATATATTTCAAATGTCTTGAAATGCAGACTTCCATGCATATGGCGACCATTGAATTTAAGTCAAAGGGGGCGTACCTGATTGTTTCTTCCACACATCCATTTAATAGTACCTCATCCCACTTTTGGAAGTTTTGGGATTCGTCGTCAACTGCAGTCGTCATTCCTGGTGAACCAAGCAGGGGGTCACTTTGCCATACATTCAAAAACTCACAACTCACCACAGTAACACATATGATCAATCTGTGAATGCATGTGACTGCTGGTCTGGACTGTGAAATCATTGCGTGCAGGTAAAGAGTGTGAAAGTGCAGAACAAGAAGAGCCGCTTTTAAAAACAAATTATTTTGACCATTGATGGGAGGGCGAATACATAATATATCTATATTTTCCCATGACAGTTCAGAATGAAACAGAAGCCAGCTGCAGTTGGTTTCCTTTCTGAAACACGCTTTACCAACATTCATAGTGTTCTCTCCCTTTTGCAAATGACTAATAGGGAGGAGGTAACTTTGGAAATGACATTGCAATGTAATCATCCATAGTGTATTGTGGTTAAAATTGATTAAAATAATATTGACATTCCCCCAAGGGATCATGCAATTATAAGTCAAGTCCCAAATGGAAAAGGGGTTTTGAGAACTTGGCAGATGTCTTAATGAAAATGAAGCATTATAGTAATATATTAGTGCTATTTGTATCCTATTGACAGCCAAATTACTAAACTATATAAATTACTGTCCAGAAGTATTGTTGACTTTTTGTTGGCTATTTCTATGTCTTTTTTTATTTATTTGGGAAATGTGTAATCAAATGTTACTTTTTTTAAAAAAAACACACAAAAAAACCCGCAGTTCCAGTTGTTTAATTTTGCTCTCTCTTTTTGCTTTTGGGTGGGTGGGTAGGCATTTTGATGAATTATTTCCCCCCTGTGTTTTCTACACCCCTCCTATTCATTTGCCTTTACCGTTGACAGCTGAAATATTTGATTCTGCATCAATTTAGTTTGATTACAGAATATGTTCAGGATAATGCCATCCACTATTAGTTGCAAACTTGTAATAATAATAATAATAAAATTGTGGAGCAACCCTCACGGCTTTGTGTTCTCTTCTTATAAAAGGGGTTTGTGTGACATTTCCTTAAGAGCTCTGCACGGAGGAATCTAATTGCGCTAAGAGGTGTAACGGATATATAGCCCTTTAACAAGGGCGCTAATCGTATTAAACTATTTTTGCACAGAGATTATAACGTGATCTGGAAGGTTTTGCTGCAATAGGCCTGTCTTCAAAAGAGCGTGTGTTTCCCTTTCTATATATCTTTCCACAACTAGAGTATATGTCCTGTAGCAGTTGAAGTCTTACATTAGGGAATTTCTGTTTTGCTGAAGGAGGAATAAAACTACCTGCTGGCAACCCTGCAATATTTTAGCCTTTAATTTTAAAAGTACACTGTATTTTAATACCTTTATAAAAAAAAGACCACAAGATATCAATTTTTATGGAGCAGTACATGAGTTGCTGATGGATAAATCACCCAAGCATGGTTAAAGAGACCCTAATATCCAGATGGTACCAGATCCATTTAATTGTATCCTCTGACCTCATCTCACCTAAGCCTGCATTAAAGTCATAATACAGTTCATGTGTAAAAATGATATAGTGTTTATTCGTCCTGTTTATAGAGGGGCAAACACACAGTTAAATTCATATGTCGAAAATTAGTGTAGTAATTTGAAAAGGTTGAGTTAGATCAAACCTAATCTCGGCATTCCATTTGGCCGGGTTTTTATTTTATTATTATTTATTTTTTTCAAAAACGGCTTGACTTGCTCTAGGTGGGCATTTTCAAATGACAAAAGGATGCCTAGGAAAGGAGGTGAAACAGTTGACTGGACAAGCAGGAGATTGGCTTCCGCATTCGCCACCAGAAGCGATCAAACATTTTGTTTGGTAATGAATGGAAACCATTCATCCCCACTTTTAATTTGTGCAATGTGCAATAAGGGAGAGAGCAAACTTTTCCACAGAGCAAATCTATTCCAAATGTTTTAATATCTCAGAGTACCCAAACCGACTACGCTCCCTACTGGTTCCATTTTCATTAGCGTAAAATATGGGTATGAGATCCACCATGGTCTTTACATTCCTTGGCAGTTTGCTGTTCGTAAATCACGGAACAAACCCTTTCATATAATAACTGGTTTCGTTTTGCATTGTTTCCCCATTAATTTTGGAAGGGTCAAGGTAGCCCAGCCTTTGCACTTCCCACTGAAAGATACGTTCAGCGGACAATATTACTGCATGCACAAAATGCCAGTCAACCCCTGCTTCTGAATGTTGATGGGCTACTGAATTAAATTAGACTCCTTATGGCAAGGGCGGAATTTGGCCTTTAAATTTCAGTGTCACTCTGTGTAAGGCCAAAATTTGGCACCCTGCAACTTCTCGCCATCCTTTCTATGCATGTGCAACTTCATAGTTGTAGCTCTGCGGCAGCCAGTGCAAAATAACTGGTCACGCTGCCCTAAATCCACCTCTGCTTATGGTTAATTCCTACATTATCTGAGCAACATGGAAGCTGCCGCCACCTGCTCCTTATACGTGTAAATGCCAAGGATTCATCCGGGAACATTTGGCTCTCACGGAGTATAGTCTACCATTAAACTATGGTCCCTCCCCTACAAGCTCTCCCTAGTTCAGGGATAAAGAACCTCAGGTCTGGGGAGCAAATGCAGCCCCTCACCCCCCCTTGAGACTCTCCTCAGGTTACCCACCCAAGCTAGACCCCTCACAAAGCCTGCTTTGAAACCCTCATTTTTGCCAGGCTGGAATGTGTCCTTGAATTCGGTTAATGTTTCTAGCTTATATGAATGGAGGACAGAGAAGGGTGGGTGTGTTATAATTGTTATTGTTTATTAAATTTGTATACCACCCTTCATCCAAAAATCACAGAATGGTTTACAGTGTAAAAACACAAAATACATAACATAATACAGTGGAACCTTGGTTGTCGAATGTTTCGGCTTTTGAATGCCGACAACCCAGAAGTGAATGCTTCCGTTTTCGAATGCATTTTCAATGGTTTCTCCATTTTTTCAATGGATTTTGCCGACCGGCAATTGTGCCTCGGTTGTCAAACGTTTCAGAAGTTGAATGGTCTTCCGGAACGGATTATGTTTGACAAGCGAGGTTCTACTGTAACAACAACACTCACACGCCATAGACCCATTTAAAAGACCATAGGTTGTTTCATCAGCCAAAGGCCTGGGTGAAGAGGAATGTTTTCTCCTGGTGCCTAAAGATATGTAATGAAAGCGCCAGGTAAGCCTACCTGGGGAGAGCATTCCACAAGTGGGGAGCCACTGCAGAAAAGACCTGTTCTCATGTTGCCATCCTCCAGACCTTCGTGTGAAGCACATGAAGAAGGGCCTCATATGATGAGTGCAGGGTGCAGGTTGGCTCATATGGGGAGAGGCGGTTGCTGAGGTATTGCATAGAAAATGGACTACTGTACAAAAGTGACATCTACATTGCTTCCTCTGTTCCATTTTTGCTTCTAGCCCAGCCCATCACAGCATGTGGCCCCTGGAAGGTTGACTAGGAAGGGGTTCCCTTCAGGCTGAAAAGGTTCCCCTGCCCTAGACATCTCCCTGATGTCAGAACTGACACCCTTTGTTTTAACCTATGTGCCAAACAAAACAATAAAAAAGGCTTGTGGAACAATTGCTTTAGATAGTAAATGCCTTATGGCCTTTGTTTGCACCAAAAGCACTTCATGATTATTTTTGTACTATGCTTTGAGTTTTGGAAGCTACCATGTTTCTCCAAAAATAAGACACCGTCTTATATTTATTTTTCCTCAAAAAAACACACTATGGCTTATTTTCAGGGGGTGTCTTATTTTTTTCCTCCTCCTCCTCCTGCCACGGCCGGCATTGCTGCTGCGCCTATCACTATGTCTTATTTTCAGAGTATGGCTTATATTCCTTGAATGCTTAAAAATCCTGCTATGGCTTATTTTATGGGTATGTCTGAAAATATGAGAAACAGGGTACTAGGGCTGAGCGATATCCAGTGTCTGAAATAAGGATGGAGCTATGTAGAGGCATTGGCTGGCTTCACGGTTTTCCCACACTGTGAATTTTGCATAGCACACAAACCATGTTTCACTATATTTTTAACCAGGTCAAAAATTATGAAACCGATATTGTGATATGGACTTCAAACCGGGTTTGGATGATAAATCACCCAGCCCTAACACACATTATAATTCGTGATATGTTGCCAGGTCAAAAATTATGAAACCGATATCATGATATGGACTTAAACCCGGTTTTGGATGTATTGGTATATTGCCCAGCCCTAGACGCCACATGCCCCTACCCACAATGAAAAATCTATGCCACCATCTATGCCTATTGCAAGTACATGGAAGTAAGGGGCCCTTCTAGTGGTCTGAAACAGCATGGTCCTGATGTTAGAACCATACCAGCTTAGTTTTCTTTGGTGCAACAAGGAGCTCCTCCTCCTCCTCTTCCATAATGTGGAAAACCAAGGCTCACGTGACATGACATTTGACCATGGCAGACAGAAATTTCAAAAGCATTACACAGTTAAACATGTATGAATCAGCACTTAGTCATATACAGAGACAATTTTACAACTTCTAGACATTCAAGTCCATACAGATGATCCTACTGAGTTACATTTACGTGGAAGGGCACATGCAGTAAATTTGGAAAATGAAGTGTTTTGAACTATCAAAGTTTTGACCTCCTGGTCTTACTTGTACTGTAGTTCTTCTGCACCGTTTGATGGATTCTCCCCTCTCTTGAACTCCCTTGAGAGCTCGCAGACCTCAGGAAACACACAACTCAGAATGCGTGAAAGTCATTACTCTTTCCCTCTCATAAGGAGGACACGGCATCACCATCAACATTCCCGAGACATTCCTTTCCTGAATTAGTCTGACATAAGGACTGAGGAGAAATCCAATTCATTTCATCTTTAAAGATGAACCTACCTGGTTTGCATTTCTGAAATAGCCGTACTTCAACACGTGCACCTTTTGGGGTTTTGCAATGCCATTCTCCATCCAAGGTAAGAATCCACATAAAAATGCACATAATGTCCTTTAAGGAGGACATTTAAGAAAAATCACAAACCAATATGGAAATGTGGAGAACTGAACATCAGGAAGAACTTTCTGACAGTTGATGGAATCTTTCGAGGAGTTGGAGATGGTATTTATAAGTGGTCCATGTTTAAACAAGCATATCGTAAGGTTGGTATTACAATAGCTTTGTAAACAAGCACTTTGGTTTCCCTGCGAATGACCCGGTCCTCAAACACTTTGCACTTCAATCGGGAGAAAGCCACACTCACAGAGCTCAGGCATTGTTGGATTTCGGCATCAATGTTGGCCCTTGTGGAAAGGTAACTGCCTAGGTAGGAGAAGTGATCAACATTTTCCAACGTTACACCACTGAGTTGGATTTGTGGCGCTGCAGAGGGAGCAGAGGTTGGATGGCCACCTGTCATGGAGGCTTTAGTTGAGATTCCTGCATTGCAGGGGGTTGGTAAGCCCCCTTAGGGTCCCTTCCAACTCTACAATTCTGGTTCTATGTTTAGGTGTTGACACAGGCTCTGAGAAATCTTGGCACACAACTCACTGGGAAATTTTCCTCCCCCAGCCCTGTTGAAACGGGTGGGAGTAGTTCAGTACCAATCATAGCTCTCTTGCACAGCAGCACCCAGTCATTTCAACAGGAGCATATGCCGCTAGATTGAGAAAGGCTGCAGCTCAGTAATGGAGCATCTGATTTGCCTGCAGAAGGTCTCAGGTTCAGTCCCCAGCATTTCCAAGTAGGACTGAAACCCTAGAGAGGCTCAGTGTAGACAACAGTGAAGTAGATGGGCCAATGGTCAGATAAGGCAGCTTCTCATGTTCCTATGGAACATCACAGATTCAGCATAGCTATTTGTCCATGGTGATTAGGCACTGTGGACTTGTGATTAAGAATTAATTAACTACCCATATGAATTCTATACTTAGCACTAATGAAATTTCACATGGAACAAAGAGTATCTGCGTATGTGCCTCTCCACAACAGGCCGCCTTCATTGCACTGTAAACAGAAACCAAATATTATTCTTTGTCGCCTGTCTCATGAACAGCGTATATCTCCGGAGTCAGGAATGCCGGAACAATGGGAAGGTGAGGAAGCTAACAGGAGACAGATCTAAATTATTGTAAATGTATTTACAGAGGTGGGTTAGCAGTTTTACTGCCGATATACTAGATTGTAGAGAGAATTGAATAATTTATCCAGCAATTTTCACATAAGCAATATTATTAAAAATGGAGACATGAAAAAAGGATAGGATATAATGGGGGGATATATATATAGGCCATGAATAAATGTATTAGGCAGTAAGAATAGTGAATGTTTTAGAAGGTTTATACTAGGTTTCTTTTTTTTTATAAAAAAGATGTATCATTTCTCTGAAGTCCTAAAATATCAGCTAAAGCCATGCGGGCCACAAATGAAAAAAGACTTGCAGCCCTATCCTAGGTGGGATTATTCAGAAGCAAGACCCCACCCCCCAGCTTCATGGAGACTCCAAATAAATAAGTCCCACTGAAACACAGGCAGTAAAACACTGGACATAATCCAGTCCAGATTAAACACCATAAAGGCTATGACTTCAAAGTCCCATGCTGAAATATTCTGAGTAAATCCTAGTTTCCAGGCATTTTTCAGAAAGTGAACACATTGCCCACCACCACAAAACACAAGGTATGGAAACTTCATTCAAAAAATCAACAACTTATCTTTAGATTTATCAAAACCCCCATCGTTCTGCCTGGACACTGAGGTCCAGCAATGAGGGCCTTCTGGTGGTTCCCTCGCTACGAGAAGCCAAGTTACAGGGAACCAGGCAGAGGGCCTTCTCGGTAGTGGCACCCACCCTGTGGAATGCCCTCCCACCAGAGGTCAAAGAGAACAACAATTACCAGACCTTTAGAAGGCATCTCAAGGCAGCCCTGTTTAGGGAAGCTTTTAATGTTTGATGGATTTCTGTATTTTAATATTTTGATGGAAGCCACCCAGAGTGGCTGGGGGAACCCAGCCAGATGGGCGGGGTATAAATTATTATTATTATTATTATTATTATTATTATTATTATTAAAACTGAATTTTCAGATTCTCAGGATTCATTAAGAACTGCTTGGTTTGAGCTAGGAATTGTGTTCCTTCCAGTAGCAATCCAAAAGTGGGGAGATTTTCTCTTCAATGTCCTTCACATTCCCCACGTGGTAATGTTTTCATCCAGCATTACTGCACCTTTTGGGGCAGGGATTCCACACCAAAAAGGGTCTTCATAAAGTTGGGATCAGGTCAGCAGCAGCAGCTTACAAGACGGACTACCGGATGAGGTGAGTAGCCCATAGGCTACTCATAGCCTCTAGGCCTATGCTGCTAGTGGGGAAGGGGGGTCCAGCCCCCTTACCAGAGTGTCTCAACAAGGCAGAAGCATGAGACTGTGCAGCTAGCAAAGCCTGGCACTAATGACAGGCAACACGGCCCATCCACAGTAC
Organism: Zootoca vivipara; assembly: GCF_965207765.1. NCBI lineage: Eukaryota > Metazoa > Chordata > Lepidosauria > Squamata > Lacertidae > Zootoca > Zootoca vivipara. The sequence goes on from NC_142582.1 coordinate 30,396,904, forward strand.
AGCTTAGCCACTCAGCAGCCTCAGGCCTTCAGACTGCTAACAGCCCTGTGTCTCTACCTCCACCACTGCTAAGGACACAAGCACCTTCTGCTATGATGGTCACCAGTTGCCTCCAGAAAACTGCCTAACACACTGCCTATGAATGGGAACATAGCAGAATTGGGGGTCCTGTAGCCCTCCACATGTTGTTAGACGCCATCCAAATCCCATCAACCCTAGCCAGCATGGCAGACCCTCCAAGTATCTTATCCTTACAGAAGCCATCCTGTTGTTTTTATACCAGTTTCCCTGTCATGGCTTCCTACAAACAACACTGGAAACTGTAGCTTGCTGAGGGTGCTGGTAATACTCTGAGCTCCCTACATCAGCCCCCTATGATTCCCCGAGGAAAGGAAATAAATATTAAACCAGTACAGTCATACCTCGGTTTAAGTACACCTCGGTTTGAGTATTTTCAGTTTAAGTACTCCGCGGACCTGTCTGGAACGGATTACAGTGGTACCTCTACTTACGAATAATAATAATAATAATAATAATAATAATAATAATAATAATAATAATTTATTGTTTATACCCCGCCCATCTAGCTGGGTGTCCCCAGCCACTCTGGGTGGCTTACAACAGAAAAATGAAATAAAACAATTAAACATTAAAAACCTCCCTAAACAGGGCTGCCTTCAGATGTCTTCTAAAAATCTGGTAGCTGTTTTTCTCTTTGACATCTGATGGGAGGGCGTTCCACAGGACAGGTGCCACCACCGAGAAGGCCCTCTGCCTGGTTCCCTGCAACTTGGCTTCTCGCAACGAGGGAACCGTCAGAAGGCCCTCGGTACTGGACCTCAGTGTCCGGGCAGAACGATGGGGGTGGAGATGCTCCTTCAGGTATACTGGACCGAGGCCATTTAGGGCTTTAAAGGTCAGCACCAACTTTGAACTGTGCTCGGAAACGTACTGGGAGCCAATGTAGATCTTTCAAGACCAGTGTTATGTGGTCTCGGCGGCCGCTCCCAGTCACCAGTCTACTTACGAATGTTTCTACTTATGAACGGAGCTCCGTCCACCATCTTGGATGCTGTTTAGATAGGATTTTTTATACTTACGAATTTTTAGATAGGGTTGCTTCGACTCACGAATTTTTTTTCTCCCAATGCATTCCTATGGGATTCGACGTACAATTTTTTCCGACTTATGAATGTGCGTTCGGAACGCATTAAATTCGTAAGTAGAGGTACCACTGTAATCCACTTTCCATTACTTTCAATGGGAAAGTTCACTTCAGGTTAAGTACGCTTCAGGTTAAGTACAGGCTTCCGGAACCAATTGTGTTTGCAAACCGAGGTACCACTGTATAAGTCTGTATGAGGCAAGCTTTCATGGATGAAAAAGGAAATTGTGCCTGTTCACAGAAAGCAAATATTAAGAAAATCTGGCCCAGGAAAACACTTAAAATTGGGGTTGTCTGCGGCCAAGAGGCAGAAGCGCTTGTCATTATGATTGGCTGTTGAGAGCTCTTTATCTTAAGACTCTCCCAACATTTCATGATTTCCCCGTGAAACAGAATGGATATGAGATGTGGGCTGTTAAAGCTTCTAGTATAATATTTCTGACACAGGAGGGCTAAGTTAGCTAATTAGCCCTAAGTATCCAGACTCACAAGTTGATCAGCTACATCAGAGTAATCTTCCTCCGGAGTCCATCTGGCAGCATCTATGCTGCGGGCCAGAAAAACAATATGTGATCATGAACTGCTGATGGTTCCTGTCATGTAATAAACAGGAAGGCAGCAAAACAGGGTGGCGGTGGAACAGCTGCAATCACATCTGGATCTGCGATGACTGCCAGGCTGGTTTCTGACATGGGTATATATACACAGTTAACTGTCTCTTGGAAACACCAGTGGGTCAGTTATGTGTACAGATTTCAGTTGATCAAACAGCTGCAATTTGCCATTCTTTAAAGCAAGGTTGTGCTAACTCACCTCCATCCTTTTTGAAGTAAAAGGACATTCCCCGAGAATGAGAATAAGACAAGCGATATTTGCTAATGCACATTCCTTTCCCAGCTACTGCAATAGGACCTTGCTAGACCAGCCTGCTATAACCCATCACTGTGTTTCCAACAACGAAAACAGATGCCTTTTTGAAGCTCAGCAAGATGTCAGTGGCAGGAAGGTGGCCTCCAGATGACCTAATAAGGACACGTTATGGTTCGGAATGAACTTCTCTGTGATGGTGCCTGCCCCAGATGAAAAACTCCCTTCCGTGGGAGGCTTACTTGGCCCCCTCACCCTCCGCCTGGTGGTTGCTTGATGGTGGAAGCTACTTGGTGGAAGAGAAAGGAAGGAAAGTTATTAGCCACTGTGTGGAATGTCGGCACTACCAAGGGGACAGTTGGCACAAGCTCAGAACCAAACAATTGGATACAGATGCATTGTCTGGAAAATGGTGACAACCATTCTGATTTTGTGTTGGCATTATTATCTCTTCTGTTTAGTTTAAGCTATCACTTATTTGTATTGCTCAGTAGCGATCAGCAGGGCAGGGCAGTGGCATTTACCTGATTTCCTGTCATTGCTGTGGCTTACTAGGTGTTTGGCAGCTGTCAGCAACTCCCGGCTGATTGCTCAGGAACATACAAAGACAAGAGAATGTTTCTTACCGTATTCTTTTTATTCAGTATTTACAGGGAGAGGCTATAGAACCCAGCCTCTTAGATAATGGCATTGTTCCATGTGAATCTCCATCCCTTGTCTCTCCCACTTCCTCATTCATCACTTCTACGGGTGCTGCTACGTGCCCTCTGCCTTTGAGCTCTTTGCTCTCCTACTTTCAAGGCTCACCAGATTCTGGGAGGGGGGAATCTGGGAATGGTTTCTTAAGACATTGTGTCCATCAGCTGTCGCCCCCCTGCTTCCTCCTCCTCCTCCTCCTCTTCCTCCTCCTCCTCCTCCTCCTCCTCCTCTCCCATTATTTCCAAACTTTTCCCCTCATCTGCCTCTGAGTTGTGACCTCCCTTAAACCCTGTTGTAAATCTAAGCTGTCTTCCTCTCCCTGGAAGGGTCAGGCTGGGGAGGTGATTTCTCCTCTGCCTAGTTCCTGACATCAGGAGGGTGAGTGGTGCAATGGAAACACACTAGCAGTAGCAACGCATTGGCTCCAATAATGACGAAAATGGTGATGGTGATGGTAATAATAATAATAATAATAATAATAATAATAATAATAATAATATAGTAAGCATCTGGAAGGTGGGTACTGGGGACAGAGTGGGGGAACTTGCAAAGTGGGCAGTAGGATGAAAACTGACTTCAGCCAAGGTTGGCAGGGAAGTATTTGGAGTGAGAGAAGTCCTTGCAAGGTTCCTGGGAACTACTGGGAAAAACCCTGGTCGTTTTCTGAGAATTTTTCCAAATGGAATGAGCTCATTCTGAATGGAAATAGGGTGAAGTGCTTCCCCTACCTGGATGTCCTACAAGACAAACCATGCACTGAATACTCCTTGCACACATTTGCCATGCTCAGTTGGGGCAAATGGTAGTGGTGGACCCATCAGTACCTGCTGCTGTGAAAAATGAATAGTTTTCCCCGTCCCTTCATATCCATTAAAACTAACCCTATGTATTTTCTTTATGGTTTAGTAGTCCCTTGTGGACCCCTGGCCAGCCCACTGCTGCTGAGTCCTTCTGCTTTAATTACCCAATCAGTTCCCTTCTGAAAATTAGCTGGTCGCTCGGCAAAATCCAAGGTGTCATTTTCCTATGACTTGAATTGGGCAAAGGGCTCCAAATTAGCTAAAAGGAGCCCTGGATTTTTCCTGATATCTTGCAATGGCCGTAGCCCTTTGCATTGAGCCTTAACACCGCTCTTTCTGCGACTGAGCTCGGCTGACTTTTAGCTCTAATGGTGCTCTTGTTCAGTGCTGCTTCCTTCACATCTGGTCGCCAAAGAGTCGTTCCGTCACCCTGCAGCCTGCTAATGAGATCCCCCATTTAATTAATACCATAAGAATTTTAATTCTGACTGAATCAATTTAACGTGATGTGATTTTGTCAGCTCTATTCCCCAAGTAAAAAGTGAGCCTGATGCTTATTACATACATCATTTCACGGGCTCTGCATTCCCTGCTGACTTAAACAAATTCTAATTAAGACTAATTAAAGCATCATTTATGAAAGCGCTTGTGATAGCTATGCAAACATTCTGGGTGGGTATGCTTTGCATAATAATTATCCTAGTTAATATTAAGGCTCGGTCCTTGGCAATTAGATCTTCCTTGGAACAGAGAGTTGCTCTGAATTTAGCCCTTTTCAGACTTAGTAATTAATAACTAAAAATAGTGCAAAATTTATAGAGTGGCTTCGTTAAACAAAATATATTTAGAAGTTGTAGTATTGTTTGCAATTTTTTCCCAGCCAAGCATAATTTAAAACCAGGTGACAGTTATTAAAATAAAAAGATACAGCTCTTACAGTAAGTCTTAGAAATTTATCATATGCCTGTAAAAACGGGGTGGGGGAGGAAGAGCTTAAGGAATAGTTAAGCTGCAGGAACAGTGAAGGCATTTCCCTGTATTTCACCTCCAAACTTCAAACTGCCCTCCTCCTTTAATCAAAAATATATAGCCCAAAATGTCGCTTTAAAAAAGGGAAAGAAATCACATCCAAGCGAGCTTTAGTAGGAAACACCTATACACCGGAGTGTAATATCTGCTTCAGATTTCCCATCAAAGACCCTGCAGTTTAAAAGGTGAAATAAAGCCAGAAGAAGACAGATGAATTATAGCAACAGAGTGAATTATAGTGATTATTGCTAGGTGCATATATGCAAAAAGAAATGTTACGTGACACCTACAGACGTCTGGGAAATTAAACATCCTGCATTTACAATCTGTGCTTCTCAGGCATATATTATGTTGCCAGTAGACAATGTGCTCCATTGGATAGGATTGCTATTTTCAACCCTTCTTTTTTTCTAACAGTACCATCTTTTAGATCACAGTTTAAAGCTTGTTTATGTAATCATTCCCCCCACCCCAACCCTGAAAGATAAAGATGTCTGACTAGGAACAGAAGTTAAAAAAACAACAACAGAAATGTGAATAATTCAGAGCAAAGTGAAACACATTGCCATTGGTATAAATGGGATAGTTAGCCTATGTTCCACCTCTTCTGTTGGAGTCAGTGGGACTTGGAAGTGCTCAACCATGGCTGAGATTGTGCCCCCCGTTTCGTTTGCTGACCAACTCTCAACCCAAGAACAACGTGCTATAATTATGTGTGTTTTTCAAGTACCTTCACAGTGACTAGGCAACTGTATGCTCAAATTCTGACGAAAAGATAAAAGCTCTAGATTCAATAGGTGACTGGACATTTACAGTGCAGTCCTATGCAGGTCTACCCAGAAGTAAACCCCACTGAATTGCAGGACCTTACTCCCAGGTAAGTAGGTGTAGGCAGGGATTGCAGACTTAATCACAGAACCAACTAAAAGGAAGGTGACTCTGGATTTAATCCTGAGTGATACCCAGGATATAGAGTGAGGTGCAGATGTTTCTGAATTGATGTGGAACAGTGACCGCATTGCTAGCGAATCCAAGAGATGTATAAGTGGACAATTGCCCACAAAGTCTAGCACGGCCACATTGGAAAAGAGATTACTTGTAGGAAGTTGAAAGGGAAAATCAAGAGGGTCAGATCTCTTCAGGGTGCTTTCATAGGCACAGAAGCTCAGGTAGACTGTATATCTAAGGAAATGAAAAATGTAAACAGAGGGTGCCAACGTGGCTAATTAAGATTACCCAATGGAGGACAATTAAAATAAGAATCTGACAAAACTAAATGTAAGTTGATAATAAGACAGGTGGGGGGGGGAGAACACATCGAACTCATTGATAAAAATAGTAAGACAAACAGCATTTCTTTAAATACATCAGAAACAGGAATCCACCCAGAGAAGTAGTCAAACTTAGACAGTAAATGTGGAAAGATTATGGTGAGAATACTGGGAAATTGCAGGAAAAACTGAGTGAGTGCTTTGCATTAATCTTCACTTAGGAATCTATTGGACATAAGATGTCCATGTGTCCAGGTCATTTTTGGAGGGAAGGCCATCTAATGAACAAAATCAAATAGCAGAGACAAGGGCAAATAGGCAAATACACCAGTCGCCAGGTCCAGATGGGATATATCTGAGATGAAGAGCTCAAATGTGAAATGGCTCATACTTGATGCATGAACCTTCCATTAGGAGTGCTGCCATTCACTGACTATAAAGACCTCGAGGGGTTGATCTTAGAAAAGAAAACTGTAAAGTCATCTGTGTGATTGTGAGGAGCCGTTACCTCTTAAATGCCCCCCTGAAGATCTGTTACTAGCTATGTTGAATCTTAGCTCTGCTGTTCCTCCAATAGCTGAAGCTATAATCTGTTAGGCTTGGTGGTGAAGTAGCTTGCAAAACTTACTGGAGGAATCCCAATGCCACAAACTAAATACAAAGCAGACGAGACCATTACCCTCCTCAATCAATTTACTCCAGTGTTCATTTAATTCAAAACATTCAATTCCCCCTCCAAGATAATTTCCCACCCAGATTCTCTTCCAAACCACCCCCTCATTCTCCTCACACACACACACAAAAAGGAGAAAATATCCAATTTCCTCACTCGTCATTTGATCACAACCAAGGAAGTCCAGTTCAGCCTTGTCTCCCCTTTAGTTACGTAGCCCAAATCTTTGCATTAATGCCTTCTCTGTTCTGACATCTGACATATATTTTGTGAAGAACATCAACAGGGGATGTTGTCTAAAGTGAATGTGTGAGTATTAAAGTAGTAGTAGTAGTAGTAGTAGCAGCAGCAGCAGTAGTAGTAGTTAATAATTCCCCACCCACCAGGCTGGGTTTCCCCAACTATTCTGTTCATTTGTTTTTAATATAGTTGTATTGGTTCCCAATATATAACAACTGCAAAGAGAGAGAGAGAGAAAAGGATACAAAAACAAAATCCCAACTTGTCCCTTCCCCCATCCAGGACAGATCAATCTAGTTGGTAAA